>NW_027529934.1:8066815-8115302 GCF_008692635.1 Crocuta crocuta | reverse complement strand
ACTGTGGGTTGTGTTTACATTTCAAAGACTTGGTAAGATTTCTAACTTTAAGGAACAGAGAAAGAATGCAATTTTTTTTTTCTAAGAGTTTCAGGGTAATTGTAATATACCATTCTGAGGTACAGAACAATTTTGCTTCAATATCCTGGTCTTTATCTACAAGCATTTTGAGAGAAATAAGTGAGTTTTGGAAATTAGTAAACTTAAGTTAGTAAAGAGCTGCATTTCTGGTTTTGCAGAGATTTGCAAGACAAAGACAGTTGTTTTTAATTGCCCCCAAAGACCTGAACTACAGCCTAAGTATTAAGGGACTGACCCACCTTTTAAATCAAACTTGCTACTTTATATTAGAAAGATTTTTAACTAAAATAGGTATCAAAAGACTTATGCCTTTGTAAGGTCTGTATAAAGCATTAGCAAAAGTCTTGTTTCTGAGTACACAACCAACACTGGCTTCTACTAGTCCCTAAACGTTGGCCTTCTGTGGATCTTTCATAGGAGGCCCGAGGAGAAATTTTGGTCACCTGTTTATCTGTGAGGAGAATGTTGAGAATGGCTACTACTTTTTCTAATTTAGTAAGATCTTCTGAAAGTGGAGGTAAAGGGCTTTATAATTTAAAAGATCTGCTGCTGTTTGGGGGACATGAATTTCATTTTGGTGGGGGTTGAGGCTACATCTGCAAAGGACATTGCATAGGAATGCCCAAAGCTGACAGAGTCCAGAGCGGAGCCCTGAAAAATAGGAGCAAAGCCAGCCTTACCTCCAGTCTCAGGAGTTTGTGTTAAATTCATTTCCTCATTTTCAGCATTTGTATGAGAAACCTGTATACTTTGAACCTAGAGATTAGGCCAGAGTGCTCACTGTAGAGAAAGGGAAGTTAAAACAGTCGGATGACAGCAGACTGTGAGGAGGGAAATTTACATCAGATGTGGGACGTTACTTTCTGCATTAAGCCTAATTTCTTTTCTTTCATCTTATCAAGGGAATCCCTAAGCCTAGCTGTTATATTTACTTATAAGACAATTTTGAGAACTCTATAAGGAATTTTTTTTTCTTGCAAATATACCCATTTTGAAGGATCTATTGTCCGGCCATTGACAAATAGGATCTAACTGATCATCAATAGCTACTCAAACCAATAAGCCTTTTTATGGAATGACCTGGAGGCAATTTTCTAGGCTTAGACTATGGATGCAAGAGGCATCCCTGGAGAGGACATAGATGACGTGGCCTCAAAGATCCAAAAGTTTACTCTCAAAAACAGTAGCCTTTACTGTAGCAGCTTACTGCTGGGGGGCGGGGAGGATGGTAGTAAACATGATGTCTCTGATCCCAGGGAAACTTGAGACACCTCCAATCACAGACCTGCTAACTTGTGACACTGGGCACTTGCTACTGAAAGGTTTCCAGCATGAGTAAGCAACAAAGGTTAAGATAATAAAGGTCCCTAAAGGGCTAGGACCTCTTTTTTAAAGTTTTTAAAGTTTGTTTTTGTTTTGAGAGAGAGAGAGAGAGAAAGAGAATGTGAGTGGGGGAGGGACAGAGACAGAATCCCAAGCAGGCTCTGCCACCAGCACAGAGCCCAAGGCGGGGCTTGAACTCATGAACTGTGAGATGATTAACTGAGCGGGAAATCAAGAGTCAGTTGCTTAATCAACTGAGCCACCCAGGCGCCCCAGGGCTGGGGCTTAAGAGAAGTTCTCCTGAGAGCCAGCACGAATACTACTAGCAACTATGTGTCCTGAAACCCTTGTCAGTTTCACCAGCCACTAAGGCACATCCAAGTATGTATACCCTCCTGATGGTGGAGGCCAGAGAGAATATCCTCGCTGGTCACAAAGCCAGGCTCTTAGGACAGAGAGTAAGGTGAAATGAAAAACCTCATCCAGTTTTTACATATAGGAACCACAGCAAAATGTGTCTAAACAGACTCCAGTTTTAGGAGAATCACGAACTCTGCACTTTGTGAGGTTGGTTCAAATAGCAGGCTGATAAATCCCATGCCTGCCTTTCTCCATGGCAATTTCCTTTTTATGACAAATGACACAAATATGAAGAAAGAGAAAAACTGTGAACATGTCTGGGAGAAAACCGAGAGTATGCTACCAATTTACCATAGTTGCTAAGCCCAAGGAAATAGTTCCACAAGTATTTTCTCCTGCTGATCTAAATAGAGAGAGAGAGAGAGAGAGAGAGAGAGAGAGAGAGAGAGAGAGAAAGGACTCTCCCCAGGGGCTGATGTGGCAAGAATTCTTACCTTTTGCTGGCTTTGGTTCGGATGTCCCAGGATCTCTCAGCTGCAGCAGTATTCAGCCAGGAGAGTTCATCCTGCCAACTAACTATGCCAACTGTTGGGGAAGAAAAATTTTTCCTATTACTCAAGATTCTTCTAGCCTAAGCATTAAATGGATATATGACCAATTAACAGAAAAAAAAAACCCACAAAATTTAATTAACTATGTATGGAGGCTTAATATTAAAATTGAGACCCAAAGAAATGACCCAGGTAGCTTTCATACTGCAATAAACTTGAGGAATTGGCAGTTAAAAAAAAATTTATGTTTGAGACCTTCAATTAGTAAAGGATTCTAAACGGAATTTGGGCTGGGGTAGCAATTGGTGAAAGTACCAATGTTTATGTAAACAGCGTTCTCTGCTCTGAAGTAGCTATTTCTGGTGTTAAGGAGGTCTTTCTACCGTCTGTGCAGGAAGGGAATCTTTCACGTGAGAGATCTATTTCCTTTCTTGCGACAAAAGGGCTCTGGGTGTTCTTCCTGCACTGGATATTTAATAACTTCTAATTCAAAATTATCATTATGCCAAAATGGCACATTTTGGGGCAGATTACCCCTGACCCCCACATGCACATTTGTGTTGGTTAGTTAGGGCTTAGAATGAGGCAGATGCCATGGACCCTCGGGAGACTGCCCTTTAGATCTGGATACTCCAGACACTGCCCAGTTCCAGGTCTTTGGCTTCACAGACCTGTGCAGCAGGCATGCACACAGTATGCATTTTAGCAGCCACCTTTTGCAGCTGGGGCCATCTAGTGAGGAAGTTGGGCTGGTCTACAATCACCTGCATAGCCCCCAGGGCAGGGGGAGCCTACCTTCAAAATCTTTCTGAGGCTTCAACTTTAAATTTTAAACAATCTACATCTAATGAGCTGAAGAGCCAAAAATTAAGTCCTCCATTAAGAGCAATCTCGGGCTGCACGTAGCCTCGGTCCCAGTTCCAGGAAAAGCCTCAGATTGTTCAAGGCTAAAGCCATCCTCGGACCGCCCTCAGTTCAGCTAATCAAAAAACATTCCTATGGTCTAAGTCAAGGCTGGGAATTGCAAAGTTATTTTATACAAACTAGCCAATTTCTCACTGCTTGCCTGAACCCCATGTGGGCCCTTTGAACTCACCTCATAATTGGTCATTTTCAAAGAATTCCCAAAAGTCATGATTGGGTCCCACCAAAAGTAATGAACACCTCACAGATACTGAATGGTCAAAGCTGTTACCAGGGGTCCTGCTGTACAATTGATTGGCGCTTATGTGATGATGCTATGTGTACTGTAACACCCCGATCCCTTACTCCTTAAAAACCCTATTTGCTATTGTTCTTGGCTTCACCTTGCTGCCACAACACCAGTAGGCGGGTGAGCCCCTGCTCGAGCTTGTAATAAAGACCCTTTTGTACTTGCATCGGTGCCGGCTCCTTGGTGGTCTCTTGGGACTCGCGAATCGGGCATAACACTGCCCTGATGAGGACCCAATGTTTTTCAGCAATCAAGGCACCCAGGCGTCCTTACCGAAGGATACCCTTGTCAGATTGCCCAGCCTCACCCTGGAAAGGCATCCAGTTTCCTCCAACTATAACTTCTGGAGGAATACGCACATTAGTGATGGTTAGGGCTTAGAATTAGGCAGATGCTTTTAATCCACAAAAGCCAACATGACATCTTTCAGTACTTGGTCTGCTCCAGGTCTCTGGCTATCCTGACCCGCATGGCCCACACATATGCTATATATCCGCACCCCGCTGCCGATCCAGTTACAGGCATCCGGGGCCCTCCAGGCATGTGAAGCTCAGGCTACTCCTCAACCATCTGCATAGCTTCCTGGGTGGAAGAATCCCTTACCTGAAAGTCTTTCTGAGGAGGCAGCTTTAAACAGGCAAGTCAGCCCACACTTGGACTGCCTGTCTGATGAGGTGCCAGATTTCCCTAGCAATCAAAGGTAACAGGTGTCTCCTATTGGCAGACACCTGGCCATCTGCCAGGACCTACCCTGGTAAGGCAGTGCATCTTCTGATCTGCCTTCACGGGAAATATGAACATCTGCTTAAGTTCAAGCTTGGAAATAGGCGGATGCCTTTTACCCCAAACAGCCCCAAATGTGATTGGGCTTCTGCCCATATTTTTCCTGCAACAGGTTCCTGGCTACCTTGACATGTACAGCCTGCACATGTGTGGTATGTACCCACCTGTCAGCCTTGGGCAGCTGGGGCACTGTAGGCCTCTGCAGCTCCAAATGGTCCTCATCCACTTGCATTACAGGGCAGAGTGTGCAGAATCCCAAAAAATCTTTCTGAGGCATTAGCTTTAAGATGGAAAGAGCTCTCATTTGGACCAGCTACCTGATGGGGTCCTGGGATTACCAACAAGCAAGGCTTCCAGATGCCTTTAGTAAAGATTTCCTACTCAGGCCACCTGGCTCAGTCTTGGCAGTCCAGATTAATAGTTGTATCTTCAAGGAAAATATGCAAATTTGCCTAGGTTAGGGTTTGCAATTAGCCAGATGCCATAGACTTCCAGAAGCCCATTCATGAGACCTGGATCCTCTGACACTGCCTAGGCCCTGGCCCCTGCCTTCCCTACCTGAGCATCCCACGTATGCTCAGTAGGTCTCCTGTCATCCAGCCTTGGTCAACCAGAATGCTCCAGTCCTGTGGAGCTTTGGTCAGTGCTCCACCAGCTGCAAACCAGTGTGGTGACAGCTCACCCCCAAAAAGTATTTACAAGGCTCCATTCTAAACTGGCAATGGTCAGCCCCCCTTTGGACCGACTACCTGATGGGCTCCTGAGCTGCTCCGGCTATCATGGCTCCCAGGTAGATCTCTTCAGAGGGCACCCCAGAAATCTCACCTGATTCCTCCAGTTCTGCCTTCAGTGGCAATAAGCACATTTGTGTAGCTTAATGCTTGGAATTGGACAGATGCCAGGGATGGCCAGTAGCCCACTCCTATGACCCAGTGTCCCCAGACACTTGCCTGGTTTTAGGTTCCTGGCAAACCTGACATGCATGTCTACACATGCACAGTATGTATCCCATCAGCTGCCTACGGGCAATCCAGGCGCCCCAGACCTGTGAAGCTAAGCCCCCTCTACAACTACCTGCATAGCCTCAATGTTGGAGGGAACCCATTTCATGAAAATTACTGAGGTGGCTGCTGAAATGAGAGATAGTTCCCATGTGGACTTAGGGTCTGCTGGGGTCCCAGGCTTCTATACCAATCAGGGCTCCTGGGTATTTCTTATTTGAGGGTATCTCACAGGACCCCACTTGGTTCTACCCTGGCAAGGCATGCCAGGTTCCTCCATCTCTGTATTCAGTGGGAATATGCACATTTTGTGTAGGTTAGGGCTTAGAACTAGGGAGATGCCAGGTACCCTAATACCACACTCTTGTGGCTTGTCCTTTCCCAAATCTTGCCCTATTCCAGGTTCCTAGCTACCATGACCCACATGGTCCACACATGCACAGCACATGCCCTGAAAGTCACCCTTGGGTACTTGGGGGCCCTCCAGACCTGAGACTAAAATGTATTTCCAAACATTGCATTTCAAACATATATTTAAAACACTGGTGGAAGGAGCTCCTCATTTCCTGAAACTTGCTCTGAGGTGGCCACTAAAATGGGCAATAGTTACTTCAGTCCCCATTTAGACTTCCTGTCTGCTGTGGTCCCAGATTTTTATAGTAATCAAGCCTCTCAGAGGTGTCTTATTGGAGGACACCCTGGCTAGATAGCCTTATCCAGCCACGGCAAGGCAATCCACATTACTCTAGGTTTGCCTTCCATGGGACATTGTGCCACGTTAAGGCTGGTAATTAGGCAGATGCCATGTAACCCAAGAGCCTGAACCTATGAGCTGCCCTCCCTGGATGCTTACCTCATTCCAAATACCTGAACACCCTGATTTGGGAGACACATACATATCTAATTGTACCCTATAAGCCAACCTTGAACAGACCTGACTTTTCAAGTTTGTTTGGGGCCTGGTGTAGAGGGAGTCCACCTTTTGAAAAATTGCTTTAATCAGAAAGCTGCAAATGGGTGACAGTCCCCATGTGAACTTCCTGCCTGTTGGATTCAGGGCTTCCCTAGGAACCAGAACTCCTAGATGTCACTCAAAGGAGGATACCCTGTCTTGCTGGCGTGGCTATTCCATGGCAGCGTGGTTGAAAAACAGCTCTGTCTTCTGAGGGAATATTCCAGAATGTGTAGGTTGTCATTGCCCATTAGGCCAACGCCTTATAACTCAAAATGCCTCCTCCTGTGACACAGGCTCTCCTGACATTGCCCAATTCAGGTAGCTGGCTACCCTGACTTTCATAGCCTGTGCACTTCACATTCTGTCAGTGAACTCTGGGCTGCAGAGGGCTCTCCAGGCTCTGAAACTCTGGCTGGAATCCCACCACCTGAATGGGCTCGGGATAGAAGGGACCTTGAAAATCTGTCTGAGGTAACAGCTTCAACCTGGGGATGGTCTGTCCCCATGTGACTTGCTGCCTGATGTGGTCCCAGGCTTCTCTATGAACAGGACTCCCAGCTGTCTCCCATTGGGGAACACCCTGTCCTGCAGGCATGGCCCTTCCCTGGCAGGGCAGTTGGAAAATCTCCAACTCTGCCTTCAGAGGGAATATTAAACAATTGGTAGGTAGGCCTTGTGCATTTGGCTGATGCCTTATTCCCCCAGTGCACCCCTCCTGTGACCCAGCCTCCTTGCCAGTCATTGCCCAGTTCCAGGTCCCTGGCTATCTTACTTTGTGGGGCTCATGCCAGTGCACTTCATACCATGTCACCCAGCCTTGGGATGCAGGAAATACTCCAGGCCTGTGGAGCTTTGGCCATAACCCAACCACCTGAATGGCTTCAGCACTCCCCTCCTCCCAAGTTGTCCTGAGGTGGCGGCTTCAATCTGACAACAGTCTGGCTCTATTTGGACTGGCTGCCTGATGAGGTCCCAGGCTTCTCCAGCAATCAAGACTCTAGGCCATCCCACCCAGCCATGCCCTGGCAAGGCAGTGCATGTTTCCCCATCTGTACCTCCAGGGGGACTATGTACATTTGCATAGGTTGAACTTTGGAATAAGGTACAATCCAGGAAACCCCAACCAGCTTATGGGACCCAGACTCCTCCAACATTTGCCCTGTTGCAGGTCCTTGGATACACCAACCTGTGGGGTTTGCACACATGCAATAAACCCAGAATGTCCCCTTTGTGCATCCAGAGCTCTCCAGGCCTGTAGAGCCAGAAGCCATCCCTAACCATGTGCATTACTCAAGAGAGGTGGAAGCCACCTCAAAATCATCTGACATGATTGCTAAAATAAGTGAGTCACACCCCACGGAGACTTTGTGTCTGCTGGTGTCCTGGGCTTTTGCAGCAACCAATTCTCCCAGGTGTCTCTTATGGAAGGACATCCCAGCCAGCAACACCCCCCTCACCATCCAACTCAGGCACAGCACCTAAGATTCCCTCCCGTCCTGCCTTTGGGGGGGTTATTTGTATTTGTGGAGGTTAAGGCTTGGAATTAGGCAGAATCCAGCTACCCCTATGAAACTGACTAAAGGAAACCTTACTAAATTATTGAATAGGGGAAGCCCTGAAGAGGGAGCAGTCTGCATAACCCGCAAGGAGAAGGAAGAGAATTCTTATCTTGACAAAGAAGGACCCTTTCCACATAGGAGTTTGCGTCCTGCTTTTAAGGAAGGAAGCGCTCTCCCCACCCAACAACAGTGCACTGACCACCTCTTAGAGCCAATGAGAAAGCATCACAACCTTGAACTTTTCTCCAATGAACTTTTGTTCAAAAACCCTCCCCAGTTTCCTCCTAAAATAAAACTGACTTTCCTTTGTCTCTTCCAACTTGCCTATGGTTTGCCATAGTTTGCTTGTCCTGAATTGCAATTCCTCTGCTATTCCCAAACAAACTCATTTAGTTAGCAAAATAACTTGCAATTTTATTTTTTGGTTGACACCCCCAAAAATCCCCTCCTGTAATGCTGCTCTGTGGAATATTACCCTGTTCCAGGTCCTGGGCTGCCCTGACCTGTAGGGCCTGTGCACTTACAGTCCCCACCCTGTCACCAGTCTTGGAGTGCCTGTAGAGTTCTGGCCTGATCAAAACAACCTGAATGGCCTCAGGGTGAAGCAGCCCAACCCTGCCTCTCCTCTCCCAGTTTTTCTAAGGCATCAGATCTATCAACGGTCTGCCCCACTTGGACTGTCTGCATCGTGGGGTCCTGGGTTTCTCTAGCAATCAAGGCATCCAGGTGTCTCTGGCATGCATGTCTGCACACGGTTACCCGATCTTGGACTGCACAGAGCACTCCAGGCCTATAGAGTGGAGGCTAAGCCCCAAATATGAATGTCCTCAAGGCAAAGGGAACCCACACTAAATTTCTTTCTGGGGCAGCAGCTTTAATCTGGCCACAGTCCGTTCCCACCTGGACTGGCTGCCTAATACGCTCTAGGTGGCTCTTATAGGAGGATGGGCAGGTCAGGTCTCCAGGCCCTGCCTTAGTAAGGCATTCAGGATTCTTCCAGCTCTGCTTTTAGGGAGAATATGTGCATTCTTGTAGGTTCAGCCAAGGAATTAGGCAGGTGTCAGGTATCCCCAAAAGCCCCACCTGTGACTAGGCCTCACTTGACATTGCCCTGTTAAAGGTCTCCAGCTACCATAACATGCATACTCCGCACGTGCACATCCCAGAAGTCAGTTCTCCACTTGCTTTCAGGGCCCTCCAGGCCTATGGAGCTCATGCCAGTGAACAAAAACTTGCTAGACTCCAAAGGGGAAAGAGCCCCTACCTCCTCCTCTCTGGAAATCTTTCTGAGACTGCAAGTTAAGCTGGTGACTCAGTTCCTATTTGAACAGGCTGCTGCTCAATGGGTTCTTGGGCTTCCGCAGCAGCCAAGACTCCCAGGTATCTCTTATTGGAAGTACCCCAGCCATCCCGCCCAGCAGCTGTCTTTGGGCCTCCAGGGCTGTGGTCTAGAATCCATCCCCAGCTACCTTCATAGTCTTAAGTGTGGAGAGAAACTACTCATCAAAAACTGCTCTCAGGAAGTCGCTAAAATGGGGGAGTCAATCCTCAATAGACTTACCATCTGCTATTATTCCAGGCTTTAGAATCCATGAAGGCATCCAGTTGTTACTTGCTGGAGGATATATTGGCCGTCCCATCTGACCCAGCCTTGCCAAGGCAGTCCAGATTATTCCAGCTCTGCCCTCAGGAGGACTATGCACATTTGTGTAGGTTAACTCTTGGAATTTGGGAGATACCAGTTATCCCCAGTAATCCCTCCTGTGACCTGGCCTAGACATTGCCCTGTTCCAGGTACCTGGCTGGCCTGACGTGCACAGCCCACGTGTGCACAGAACCCACCCTGTCAGCCTGCCTTGGCTGCTGGGGTCCTCCAGGTCTGTAGAGCTCATATTGGCACACAACTACCTGCTAACTTCCAGGGTGGGGAGACCCCACCCCGACACGAACATTTTTCAGAGACTCTTGCTTAAGCTGGCAACTGTCCGTCCCCACTTGAACTGGCTAATTAATGGGGGCTGAGGCTTCTCCTGCAACCAAAGCTCCCAAGGATCAGGCAAAGCTTGCCCTGCCAAGACAGTCCAGATTCCTCCAGCTCTTCTCTCAGTGGGAATTTAAGCATTTACATATGGTAAGCCTTGAAATTAGTACCTCCAGGATATTATCTCTATTCTCCTGCCCTGCCAGCATGGTCCCTTCCTGGCAAGGCAACCAGAAAACCTCCAGCTCTGCCTTTGAGGGGAAATACTCCACAATGGGTAGGTAAGCTTCTTACATTTGATTGACAGCTTGAATCCTCGAGAGCCCCTTCCTGTGAGCCAGTCTCATCCGATATTGCTCTGTCCCAGATCCCTGGCTACACTGACCTATGCAGCCTGCTCAGGGTTAATCTGCACACTGCCAGCTGGTAGAGAGCTACCCAGGGCACTCCAGGCCAGTGGAGCTCCCGCCAAACTTCAACCACCTCAATGGTCTCATGGTGGATGGTCGCCACCTCCTGAAAATCTTTCTGAAGCTCCAGCTCACAGCGGTGACTGTCTGTCCCCATTGGGACTGGCTGCCTGGGCTTCTCCAGTAATCAAGTCTCTGGGCAGGTGTCACTTACTGGAGGCTGCCCCAGCCACCCTGCCGGGCCCTACCCAGGCAAAGCAGTCCTTGATTCCTCTCGCTCTGTCTTCAGGCAGGATTTGTGCATTTGTGTAGGTTGTTTGCATTAGGCAAATGCTAGGTACTTGCAAGTACCTGTGTCCTTGTAGACAGGCCTCACATGACACTAGCCCTTTTACAGGTCCCTGGCTACCCTCACGTGGGAACCCACACATGCACAGTCCCCACCCTGTAAGCTAGCATTGAGCAGATTAGACCCTCTAAGCTTGCGCTCCTCTGGCCAGGCCCCAATCACCTACATAGTCTTCAGCATGGAGGGAGCTCATCTCCCAAAAATTGCTCTGAGCTGAAAGCTGCAAATGGGTGATAGTCCGTATGTGAACCTGCTGCCTGATGGGGTCCTGAGATACTCTAAGGACCAGGACTTCTAGGTGTCTCTAAATGGAATATAAGCTGTCTTGCTGGCACGTCCCCACCCTGGCAAGGCAGTTGAAAACATCCAGCTCTACTTTTGGAGGGAAAAGTTACACAATGCATAGGTAGGTCTTGTGCATTAGGTCGATGCCTTGTATCCCCAATACCCTCTCCTGTGACCCAGTCTCACCTGATATGCTCTGTTCCAGGATGCTGGCAATTGTGACCTGCCACATGTCTGCCAGCTTTTGGCTGTTGGAATCCTCTAGGCCTATAAAGCTCAAGCCAGTTGCTTATCATCTGCTAGCCTTCAGGGTGGAGAGAGCCCACACCCTCAAAATCTTTCTTGGGCTCTAGGTTAAACTGGGAGCTGTCAGTCCCCATTTGAATGGTCTTATATGGCCCTGACTTCTCCAGCAATTAAGGATCCCAGCTGTGTCTTATAAGGAGCATTCCAGCTGGTTCTAGTAAGGCAGATTTCTCCAGCTCTGCTTAAAGGGGGAAGACACACATTTGTGTAGGTTAAGCCTTATAGACAGATGCCTGGTACTTCCAACAGTCTGCTCTTGTGACCGGGCCTTACAAGACACTCACATTTTCTCACGTCCATGGCTACGTTAACCTGCACGGTCCAGGTCATGAGGGGTATGTACCCCAGTAGCTGTCCTTTGGCAGTTGGGACCACCAGGCCTTTGGAGGTGGGACCCATCCTCAACCACCTGCACAATCTTAAGGGTACAGGGACCCAATACCCTGAAAATCGCTCTGAAACAGCCTCTGAAATGGGAGCTGGTCAGAGCCCATGGTGGCTTAGTGTCGGCTGGCTTCCGAGGCTTCTGCAGTAATCAAGGTTCCCAGGTGTGCTTATTGGAGGCTACCCTAGCTAAGCCGCTGATTAACCCTGGTAAGGCACTCCAGATCACTCCAGGTCTGCCTTTGGTGAGAATGTCTATTTGTGTAGGTGAAGCTTTGGGATTAGACAGATGTCAGTTACCTCCAAAGCCCCCTCAGATGACTGGGTCTTGCCCAACATTGCCCTCTTCCATGTCCCTGGCTTGACCTGGGTAGCCTGCACACGCGCAGTATGCACCCAGAAGCTGGACTTGGGCAGACGCAGCTCTCCAAACTTGTCAAACTCCCACCAGGCTCCAAGCACCCGCATAGCCTCCAGCATGGAGGGAACCCACCTTTCAAAAATCACTCTGAGCAAAAGCTGCAGACAGGCAACAGTCCCCAGGTGAACTTTCAGCCAATGGTGCCCCAGGCTTCTCTAGGGACCAGGACTCCCAGATGTGTCTAAATGGAGGATATTCTGTCTGGCCAGCGTGGTCCGTCACTGGCAAAGCAGATGGAAAACCTTCAGCTCTGCTTTGGGGGAAGAACTCCATATGGGCTGGTAGGCTGCGCATATTTGGCCACTGACTTGTACTCCAAATAGCCCCCTCCTGTAACCTGGTCTCCTTCAACAATGCCTTGTTCCAGGCCCTTGGCTTTCCTGTCCTGCGCAGTGGGCACATGCAGTCCACGCCTCATCAGCAGGAGTAGGGCTGCAGGGGATGCTCCAGGCCTGTGAAATTCTGTTCAGAACCCAGTCACCTGAATTGCCTCAGAGTGTAGGGAACCCGCCATATGAAAGTCTTTGTCAGGAGGCAGCTTTAAATTGGCGACAGGTTGTCCTCATTTGGATTGGATGTCTGATGAGGGCCCTAGGCTTCTCCAGCCTCCCAGTTGTCTATCATCCAAGGGTATTACTCCCGGCCCCCAGCGGCCAGACAGTCCAGATTCCTCCAGCTCTGCCTTTGATGTGTATTGGTTTGGTATGATTTCAAGTCCACTTGTTTATGGGAAAGACAAGCTGTTTTAGAGGGAAAGTTGTTTTGATATAAGAATGAAGGAGGTCGTGTCAGGACATCATCATCTCACCTGTTATTGACCATCAGAACTCAACAGCTCAGCTGCTGAGGGGCCCGCCTGGTGGCTTATCAATAAAAACATATTAAGTAACTGTCAAGGATACATTAGGCTATAAATACTGAGAGCTGTGGGGACTATTGGAGAATGTTCACTCTGAGTAATCATAAACTTTGCTGATTTAAAATAGTTCCCAAAGACCTTGAGATAATTAGTTTCTGCCCCAGTAAAGGCCACTCTCTTACAAGCAGTGGCAAAGCCAAGTAGCAATCCCGGGGAAGATCATCTTGCCAAACAATACCTGTGCCCTTGTTCCCTAGCAACACACTTTAGCAACACAGAACTTTTTTGCACTGGCTCCTGGATGTCAGTCCTCACTTGAGTAAGCCTTTCTTGAGTATCAACTCCTATAAAGAGCTAAAAAGAGAAATCCAAAATGGAGTCCTTTGCCCCCCAAAACAGCAAATCAAGATTTAATTACAGTTTCACCCTATCCCAGGAATGTGGCCTTTTATTTACTTTTTAAAGTTCTCTCTAACACCCATCATGGGGCTCTAACTCATGACCCTGATATCAAGAGTTGCACGCTCTTCTGACTGAACTAGCCAGTTGCCCCAACAATGTGACCTTTTAAAAGTGAATCTGGGGTATCTGGGTGGCTCAGTTGATTAAGTCTCGGACTCTTGATCTCAGGGTCATGAGTTCAAGCCCATGTGGGGCTTCATACTGGTTGTGGAGCCTACTTAAAAAAATTAAGTCAAACTGAAATTTCCTGATCAGCATCAGTGAGGTGATCTGCATGATAACAAACCCTGCCAGTCCCTCCCCCCTTTAAAGAGGCTATAAAACCTTCCATTTGTACAACTCCTCAGAGTATCTCTATGCTTGCTATTTGTGATGCTGTTGGATTCATAAATTGCTTAATAGTCAATTAGATATTCTAATTTACTCAGTTAGTTTTTTTTAACAAAAGTATACCTCAACTAAATTTAGACTTTATTCCTATCATCTCCCTTTGCCTGTAACAATAGTGTGGTTCATCCATCATTGGTTCGGGCTATGGCATTTCTTTATTGGCTTTATTAAAAGACATTTTAATAAACTGTGCAGTTGGCTTGTAAAATTCCCAGTGGATTTGTGTTGAGTACATTTTTGGCAAAGACAAACTCAGTTGCTGAGCTTTAATTCACCTCCTCAAACAAAACAATTGGTATAGTCTGCAAGCTGAACCAAAGTAATAATAATTAACAGTGATCATTGCTATGAAATATGTCATATTCCATTTAAATTTGAAACAAGTGATACATTGTAATATAAATTATAGTAAATTTATATTAACAAAGATATGAAAAAGCCCATTAATGGTTTGACAAATTGTAAACTTAAGATACTGTTTACTATCTATGGCATCCTATTGAAATTATAGCCAACCTTTGAATAGACAAAATTGATAGAGCTACTATACTTTGGATGCTAATGTTGTCCACAACAATTATCTTATTCTGCTTTACCATATTATAAATCATTTGGAATCCTATTAGGCATCTCTATGATAAAACATATATTGAACATAGTTGTGAAAGGCAGCAGAACAATGGCAAATATAACTGACGTACTAACCCTTCCAAAATGATCTAAGAGGTGATCTAGGGATGGATAATGTATTAACATCTGAGGATCCATAGAGACCTATTGGAGACTTTGGGCAAAAGTTAAAATTAAGGAAACTCCAGATATTGGCCTGATCAACCAACACAGTCAATTATATCTTGTATTAGAAAGAGCAACTAAGGAAGATCTTCTAGTGCTCTTATTAGAAGCATTAGAGTAACACAGTTGCCAATAGGCAGAAAGGAAAAGTACCAGCACAAACAGTTATCTCCAGGGATGCCTGGGTGGCCCAGTCAGTTAAGTGTCTGACTCTTGATTTCTACTCAGATCATGATCTCACAGCACAGATTCTCTCTCTCTCTCTGTCTCTCTCTCTCTCTCTCTCTCCCTCTCTCTCTCTCTCTCTGCCTCTCCCTCACTCACATACTCTCTCTCTCAAAATAAATAAACTTTAAAAAACGTGATCTCCAGGTTAGGAAGAATCCCAGACCCTTTTGCCTCTAAGGACACCAATCTACATTTCAACCATTTTGACCCTGGTAATATTAACTAACTAGAAGCTAAAAGCCCATGATAGTAGACAAAACTACAACAAACTACTGCTTTATAAAACCTAATCCCATTAATAGACAAGCTACTGATAGCAAAAGGAAAGCACACCCCATGAGCCGCCCATAGGGACACAGTGGTCTCTGTCTCTTGGCCCAAGCCAGAGACAATTACCCATATGCTACAATGGCCAAATCAATAGAAACCCCGTTTGCAAGCAGAATATACATATATACCACTATGTTGTTAGATACAGGGTCACAGGTAACAATGATACAGGGATATCCTTTACTCATTTAGAAAATTTTACCAATAAAAATGGACTAATTGAAGGATTAAGAGGAAAATTAACTCCAGAAAATGGGTGTATAGATTTTAACAATTGAGGATAGAATGTGCATTAAGGCTAACTGCCTTATAAATCCCAATTTAGAAAACTCTCTATGAATAGGATATAAAATTTGAGGAAACATTCAGGAACTCCTAAAGGAAGAAGTTATTGTGCTTACTATTTCACATTATAATAATTCAATCAAACCTATTAAAAAGATGGATGAGTGTTATAGATTTATAGTAGATTATAGGAATTTAAACAAATAACCTCCCCAAATTAGGGTGCAGAGCCCAGATATAGACACTCTCATAAGCAGTATCACCACTGGATCTGGAACTGATTACATAGGAATAGACTTATCTGACATATTCCAATGGATAAGGAGAGCCAACCCATGACTGCATTCACATGAGAAGGCAGATGATATCAGTTCACTAGGTTACTAACAGGATACCTTAACAGCCTAGTAATAGCCCACAACCTTCTAACACAAGACATCCAGGCCTTTCAGGAAAACACAATACACACACACACCACCACCACCACCACCACTTCTTATATTGATGACACCCTTATTTGTGGGAATAACTTGGAACAACAGACTAGAGTCACAATGTAGTTAACAGAATACCTTACACTCAGAGAATGGACAATTGACCCATATAATGTTCCAGGACCCCACACTACACTAAAATTTCTAGGCATAATTTGATCCTCTGAAGGCAGAAAAATAACCGACCCAGTTATAAAGACAGCATACAAACTCCTACCACAAAAGCAGCAGCTCAGAAACTGATAGGATTGTTTGGGTCCTGGAAAGAGCACACACCACGGATGAGGATTATATTAAAACACATTTATAGGGGCACCTGGGTGGCTCAGTCGGTTAAGCCTCTGACTCTTGGTTTCTGTTCAGGTCGTGACGTCACAGTTTGTGGTTTCGAGCCTCAAGTCAGGCCCTGCGCTGACAGTGTGGAGCCTGCCTGGGATTCTCTCTCCCTTGCTCTCTGCCCATCGCCCGCTTGCCTGTGTGCACTCTCTTTCTCTCTCACAATAAATAAATAAACTTAAAAAAAAAAACCCACAAAAGAGTAGGGAATTCAGATGGATAGAGACCCAAGAGGCAGCCTTAACTTATTTCAGAAGTGCTGTCAGAACTTTTAATACATTGGTACCAGCCGGTGAGGACTCTAACTATAAATGAAAGTGCCTGTATTTACAGTCGATTGCAACGTGATATCTGTGGATGAAAACACTGTAGGACCCCAAATTATACCTGATAGTATTTGGGGCTAAGTAACTATGGTCCAAGAACAGATACCAATCATTTGAAAGTCGCACCTGGGCGCTGGATAAGGCCCTACAAAACACAGAACCACTAACAGAAAAGAAACCAATTATACATAAACTCTAACAGCCTATTCTGGAGTCAGTAAAGCAGACCCCTGACAGAGGGGAACTACTTCTGACCAGAAGGTCCTAACATGGAAATTGTATATTCTGAGTGAGATAAATAGATGGAGTGTTGATTTCCTATATTAACTGAAGAAATCCCAACAATGCCAGTAGTGGAGTTCCTGGAATTTCCAAGGGGTGAGTCTATTCAAGATCAAGCAGTTGGGCAATAGGAACCACCTTGGTCCATGACGCTCAACAATACATGTCTCCGTGACACCATGGGGAGTACACTAGCAGGCTGCAGTCTTGAGGGCTAATGGTGGTCTTATCTGACACAGTCAGGCTCAGGAGAATTTGTACAATATGCTGAACTAATAGCCATAAAATGGAAGATTGAACAATCTGTTAAGGAAAATTAAAATGAGGTATGTATTTTCTCATACTCATGAGCAGTAGCTAATTGAATGCAATTTTGGTCAGGAACATGGTGGGAAAGTGGAAAACAGGAAATAATACTAATTGTGAGACAGAAGCCCAGGAAGGGAGAGGGAGGAGGATCCGCGGTTCTGGTGCTGCTACTTGGCTCTGGAGCTTGGGAAGTCCAATATCAAAGAGCCACAGATTCTTTATCTGGAGGCTCTGGGAAGATGGCAGAGAAATAGGGAGCTCCGTGCATTTTGCTTGTACCCATCTCTCAAACAGAGAAGGCCTGAAGTCCTAAGACACTGAACCACAGGAGTTTGAGAAAAGGACAGAGCACACTGGGAAGGCAACTTCATAAGGCTACCTCAAGAAACAAGCCAAAGTACACATGGTGGAGAGTCCCAAATACCGCTACAATAGGGAAATAAAATAACCAAAATATCAACAAGAGAAACCAAGAGACACCATTCAAAGAACACATCCTGAATGGACAGGCCCTGGACAGTCAAAGAGCCCTCTTTAATACAGCAGCACCCGCAGGGGCAGAGTGCATAACAAGCTTTTAAAATTAACAAGAGATAGAAAGCTAACCAAAATGACAAAACGGAAACACTCTCCTCCAAAGAAATTCCAGGAAGAAATGACAGCTAAAGAACTGCTCAAAACAGATATAAGCAACATAACTGAACCAGAAGTTTGAACAATAGTCATAAAATTTATCGCTGGACTTGAAAAAGGCATGGAAGATATCAGAGAAACTATTGCTACAAAGACTATGGAGTTTAAAAATAGTTGTGATGAGTTAAAAAATACATAATAAAATGGAGGCGTCCAATGCACGGATTGAAGAGGCAAAAAGGAGAATAAGTGATTTAGAAGACACAATTATAGAAAAAGAGGAGCTGAGAAAAAGAGAGATAAACTGACCCAGGAACACGAAAGGAGAGTTCAAGAGCTCAGTGATACAATCAAATGGAACAGTATCCGTATCATAGGAATTCCAGAAGAGGAAGAGAGAGGGAAAGGTGCTGAAAGAGTCCTTGAACAAATTATAGCACACAACTTCCCCAATCTGGGGAAGGAAACAGACATTGAAATCCAAGAGGCACAGAGAACTCCCCTCAGACGTAATTTGAATCGATCTTCTGCACGACATATCATAGTGAAACTGGCTAAATATAGGGACAAAGAGAGAATTTTGAAAGCAGCTAGGGATAAAAGGGCCCTAATATACAAAGGGAAACCTATCAGAGTGGTGACAGAGTATCTGCTGAAACTTGGCAGGCCAGAAAACAATGGCAGGAAATCTTCAATGTGATGAACAGAAAAAACATGCAGCCAAGAATCCTCTATCCAGCAAGCCTGTCATTCAGAATAGAAGAAGAGATAAAAGTCTTTCCAAATAAACAAAAATTGAAAGAATTTGTCACCACTAAACCAGCACTACAAGAAATCCTGAGGGGGACTCTATGAAGGAAATGTTTAAGGAACGCAAGATACCAGAGACACCACCACAAGCGTGAATCCCACAAAGGACACGATGACTCTGAACCCATATTTTTCAATAATAACACTGAATGTAAATGGGTGAATGCTCCAATCAAAAGACATAGGGTAGCAGAATGGATAAAAAACCAAAATCCATCTATTTGCTGTCTACAAGAAACTCATTTTAAACTGGAGGACACCTTCAGATTGAAAGTAAGGGGATGGAGAGATGTATATCATGCTACTGGATGTCAAAGAAAGCTGGAGTAGCTATGCTTATATCAGACAAACTGGACTTTAAAGTAAAGGCAATAACAAGGGATGAAGAAGGGCATTATATAATAATTACAGGTCTATCCATCAGAAAGAGCTAACAATTATAAATGTCTATGCACCAAATATGGCAGCACCTAAATGTATAAAACAATTAATCACAAACAGAAACAATCTTATGGATAAGAATGTGCTAATAGCAGGGGACTTTAATACTCCACTTACAGCAATGGATAGATCAACTAGACAGAAAATCACTAAAGAAACAATGGACTTGAATGACACATTGGGCCAGATGGACTTGACAGATATATTTAGAACTCTACGTCCTGTGGCTATGGAAGTCACTTTCTTCTCAAGTGCGCATAGCACATTCTCCAAGATAAATCACATACTGGGACATAAAGCAGCCCTCAATAAATATAAAAGAATTGAGATCATACCATGCACACTTGCAGATCACAGTGCTATGAAACTTGAAATCAATCACAGGAAGAAGTCTGGAAAACCTCCAAAGACATGGAGGTTAAAGAACACCCTACTAAAAAATGAATCGGCCAATCAGGCAATTAGAGAAGAAATTTAAAAATATATAGAAACAAATGAAAATGAAAATACAACAATCCAAACTCTATGGGATGCGGTGAAGACAGTCCTACGAGGAAGGTACATTGTACTCCAGGCCTATTGGAGAAATGAGAAAAAACGCAAGTGCAAAATCTGACAGTGAACCTAAAGGAACTAGAGGGAGAGCAGCAGGAGCATCCCAAACCCAGTAGGAGAAAAGAAATAATAAAAATCAGGGCAGAAATAAACAATATAGAAACAGTTAACAGATCAATGAAAACAAGAGTTGGTTTTTGAAAAAATAAACAAAATTGACAAACCTCTAGCCAGGCTTCTCAAAAAGAAAAGAGAGAGCACTCAAATAGACAAAATCATGAATGAAACTGGACTTATTACAATGAACCCCTCAGAACTACAAGCAACTATGAAAATTTATATGCCAACAAACTAGACAACTTAGAAGAAATGGACAAATTCCTAAACACACACTCACCACCAAAATTCACACAGGAAGAGATAGAAAATCTGAACAGACCCATAACCAGTGAAGAAATCGAATCAGTTATCAAAAATCTCCTCGAAAATAAGAGCCCTAGGCCAGATGGCTTCCCTGGGGAATTCTACCAGACATTTAAAACAGAATTAATACCCATTGTTCTCAAGCTATTCCAAAAAATAGAAATGGAAGGAAAACTTCTAGACTCATTTTATGAAGCCAGCATCACTTTGATTCCCAAGCCAGACAGAGACCCAGCAAAAACAGAGAACTACAGGCCAATATCCTTGATGAATACAGATACAAAAATCCTCAACAAGATACTCACAAATTGAGTCCAACAACACATAAAAAGAATTATCCACCATGATCAAGTGGAATTCATTCCTGGGTTACAGGGCTGGTTCAATATTCGCAAATCAGTCAATGTGATACATCACATTAACAAAAGAAAAGATAGATACAGAAAAAGCATTTGACAAGATACATCATCCCTTCTAAATAAAGACCCTCGAGAAAGTTGGGATAGAAGGAACTTACTTAAACATCATAAAAGCCATCTATGAGAAGCCCTCGGCTAACATCATCCTCAATGGGGAAACACTGAGAGCTTTCCCTCTGAGATCAGGAACACGACAAGGATGTCCACTCTCACCATTGTTGTTTAACATAGTGCTGGAAGTCCTAGCATCAGCCATCAGATGACAAAAGGAAATAAAAGGCATCAGAATTGGCAAAGAAGAAGTCAAACTTTCACTTTTCGCAGATGACATGATACTCTACATAGAAAACCCAACAGACTCCACCAGAAGCCTATTAGAACTGATCATGAATCCAGGAAAGTCACAGGGTACAAAATCAACGTACAGAAATCAGTTGCATTTTTATACACCAATAATGAAGCAACAGAAAGAGAAATCAAGAAACTGATCCCATTCACCATTGCACAAAAAACCATAAAATACCTAGGAATAAACCTAACCAAAGGTATAGGAGATCTGTATGATGAAAACTATAGAAAACTTATGAAGGAATTGAAGGAGATACAAAGAAATGGAAAAACATTCCATGCTCATGGATCGGAGGAATAAATATTGTTAAAATGTAACTCCTACCCAAAGCAATCTACACGTTCAATGCAATCCCAATCAAAATTGTACAGCATAGTTCTCAAAACTAAAACAAACTATCCTAAAATTTGTACGGAACCACAAAAGACTCCAAATAGCCAAAGTAATATTGAAGAAGAAAACCAAAGCGGGAGGCATCACAACCCCAGACTTTAGCCTCTACTACAAAGCTGTAATCATCAAGGCAGTATGGTTTTGGCACAGAAACAGACACATAGACCAATGCAATAGAATAGAGAACTCAGAACTGGACCCACAAATGTATGGCCAACTAATATTTGACAAAGTGGGAAAGAGTATCCGATGGAAAAAAGATTGTGCTGGGAGAACTGGACAGCAACATGCAGAAGAATGAAACTAGATCACTGTCTCACACTATACACAAAAATAAACTCAAAATGGATAAAGGACCTGAATGTGAAACAGGAAACCATCAAAACCTACGAGAGAAAGCAGGGGAAAACCTCCTTGACCTCAACCGCAGCAATTTCTTACTTGACACATCCCCAAAGGCAAGGGAATCAAGAGCAAAAATGAACTACTGGGACCTCATCATATTAAGAGCTTCTGCACGGCAAAGGAAACAATCCATAAAACTAATAGGCAACTGATGGAATGGGAAAAGATAGTTGCAAATGACATATCAGATAAAAAGCTAGTATCCAAAATCTATAAGGAACTCATCAAACTCCACACCCGAAGAAGAAATAATCCAGTGAAGAAATGGGCAGAAGGTATGAACAGACGCTTCTCCAAAGAGAACATCCAGGTGGCCAACAGACACATAAAATGATGCTCAGTGTCCCTCATCATCAGGGAAATACAAATCAAAACCACACTGAGATACCACCTCATGCCAGTCAGATTGGCTAACATGAACAAATCAGGAGACTCTAGATGCTAGCGAGGATGTGGAGAAACGGGCACCCTTCTACACTGTTGGTGGGAATGTAAGCTCGTGCAACCCCTCTGGAAAACAGTATGAAGGTTACTCAAAAAATTAACACTAGAACTCCCCCTATGACCCAGCAGTAGCACTGCTAGGAATTTATCCAAGGGATACAGGAGTGCTGATGCATAGGGGCACATGTACCCCAATGTTCATAGCAGCACTCTCAACAATAGCCAAAACCTGGAAAGAGCCCAAGTGTCCATCAACGGACAAATGGATCAAGATGATGTGGTTTATTTAAACAATGGAATACTACATGGGCAATGAGAAAGAATGAAATCTGGCCATGTGTAGCAACATAGATGGAACTTGAGGGTGCTATGCGGAGCAACATAAGTCAGGCAGAGAAGGAGAGATACCATATGTTTGCATGTTTAGGAGGATTAGGAGGAACTTAACGGAGGACCATGGGGGAAAAATAGTGGGGAAGAGGGAGGGAGGCAAACCATGAGAGACTCTTGAATGCTGAGAACAAACTGAGGGCTGATGGGCCATGGGGGAGAGGGGAAGGGGGGTGATGGGCATGGGGGAAGGCAGTTGTTGGGATGAGCACTGGGTGTTATAGATAAACCAACTTGACAATAAACTAAGAAAAAAATAGGAAATAATATATAGGGTAAGGACATATGGCAGAAAATAGCACTGTATGACATCTCCACTTTCATCACACATGTTGTATCTCAGAAGGACAACTCTGAAGTAACCAAATTTAATAACTAGGTAGGCAAACTCAACAGGTTTAGTTAGGCAAAGATTCCTAAAATTTTTTTAATGTTTATTTTTGAGAAGGAGAGACAGATAGACAGAGTATGAGCAAGGGAGGGGCAAAGAGAGAGGGAGATACAGAAACTGAAGCAGTCTCCAGGCTCTGAGTGGTCAGCACAGAGCCTGATCTGGGCATGACCTGAGTGACCCCCCAAAGATTCCTAAAATTTAACTCAAAAAGAAAATGATTCATGGCAAAAACAAAAATCAATTCAAAACCCAATCATACATAAACAAGGACAATGGAATATACACACTGAACACAGAGATATGGCAAATATTAGGATCATTCCACCAGCACATCATCAAACAGTTCATGTTGGCACATATGGCACTAGAACATGGATAGAGAAAAGAAACCTGTTTATACCAATCAAATACCTACAATTTGAAAACTGTTTAAAAAGTGAGAATTACCAAAAGTTTAAAGCTTAGAGGACATTATTGAGTACTACAGAAATAGTCAAAGGTGACAGACTTTCCCAAATTATGCAGATTGATTATATAGGACACTTGCCTAATAAGAGAATAAATTGTATATAAGCACCATTGTAGAAACATGATTAGGAATAGGATTACCCTATCCTTGCAGGAAAAATGATTTTTAAAAAACTAGCATTAGAGCATTAAAATCTCTATGGTATGGTATCTTATCCATCATAAAATCAGATCAGAGCACCCACTTCACAGGAAAGTGAATACAAGAATGGGCTAAGACAAAGCATAATGTGGAAATTTCACTTACTCTATAGTCCTACCACCTCTGGATCAACTGAAAGGCATAATGGCTTACTGAAGCAAAAGCTTAGGTTGTTTACTAGCAATCTAGATATGAGAGCTTGGAGCTTGGACTGAAACAATCTGAGAGGTGACAAGATATCTAGGCCATAGTTATGGAAAGGATGTAAAAACTCTGACTAAATGAATATTACAGGCATTCAGAGATAAGAATCAGCAATAACCACATCCCAGAATCTACATCAAAAGGCAAGGTATTAGTGTAAAACAATGATATATATATATATAGTGCTCAGGAAATTATAGCACCTGTTACTAATACAACCTACACGGTGACCAAAGGAAAAGGCATATTATATCAAATTAAACAAAATAATAAGATATCTATATAACAATTTCAGGATGGGATAACACCATCTTTTACTACATGCCTAATATTTAGCCTAGCATGATGCAGGATGATTATGCCTGGGGAAATATTAGCAATAATGGCCATAATAACTGTATATTTCCTTGAGTGGCAATAACAACGAGAATGAATTAAAAATGTATAGGACACCTACCTTTATTTTGCAGGTATAAATCCACTATGCATCTTTAACTCTATCAATATTATCAAATGGGTTCGTGCAGCATACTGCCTGCTGGCATAGTCTTTTGCACACTATTTTGCTTATTGCTCATTACTGGATACCATATTCATTGCAGTTATGGATACTCTTCTGAGGGCTCCAGCAAGAGTAGTTGTGCCATTGTTCCAAAGTAAAACTCCACTGTCTGTGACATCCTCTACTTTCTTCACAGATCACCATCCTGGTCACCTTATTGCACCTGAGAACTCACTAGCATCACCAATATCACAAAGCCCAACCTCTCCATCCCAACTTTTACTATCAGTACCATCTACTTACTGAGAATCTTTCAATCAATGGAGAAATCAAATACTAAGGAAGTGATGAAGCAGTGGTAATCTCCAAAGAATCAACAAGTTTCCTGAACAACACTCCCTACTAGATATTGACTTGGAGGATGAAGATTCACCTGAATTACTAAAGTTGCTATTATAACCCAGTGTATATACCAAGATAACCAGGTACTGACTTTTCTAGTTTTCCCTTGTCTTATTGAACGAAGGGCAGCATTGGACACATAACAGAGTCTCTATGAAAACAACTCTGATTTAACTCCTGATTTGCTTTGTGTGCTAGCATTTTATTATAAAAGATTACCTGCTTAATATGCAGAATAAGCAATTATATCTTTAAATATAAATCAGCTAAAATTGATCATTTATTATACTCCCAACTTACCCTGTTTAATCTGTATTCACCTATGAGAAAATGAAAAATAGATCCATGGATATCATGTCCAGGCTTTAAAAGGACAGAGAGAGGCACCTGGGTGGCTCAGTCGGTCAAGCGTCCAACTTCAGCTCAGGTCATGATCTCAGAGTTAATGGGTTCGAGCCTCGAGTCGGGCTCTGTGCTGACAGCTAGCTCAGAGCCTGGAGCCTATCTCCCTCTCTCTCTGACCCTCCCCTGCTCTCTCCCTCCCTCTCTCAGAAATAAATAAAACATTAAAAATAAATAAATAAATAAAAGGACAGAGATACCTTGTAAAGTGTATAGAAGACATATAGAAAAAGCATATTTCACATATCACTGTCCTTCACAGTATACGTGAGGCTTCTGTCTTATACCACATGTTTCTAACCCAAGAACATGGAACTTATGTTAATAAAACTTGTCCTGGTTATATTGGAACTTACAATAGTAGGCTGTGTTCTGAAATTTAATATACAGAATTTTCAAGCCAGATATAGATCCCCAAATTGTGGTCCATTTTATCCATCTTTGTTATGACAAATGTACAACATACACCAAAGACAGATTCACTAAAAGGGAAGAGACACTTTTAGTTTATTGTTGGACTGGTGGGAAGTTTGATTGGAAGAACAGTGACAGCTGCCCTTCCTTAATTCCAAGTAGATCAAATCATAATGTCATTTCAGTAAAAAAAATAGAAAACCAAACAATCTCAATTTAACACCATGCAATGGCAGATTGTCATTGGGTACACAGATGGATATAATTAGCAGTGTATTACAAAACACAAATAAATTTCACACGAAAGTAAATAGAGCAATGGAAATTCAGCATAAAATAGTTGGATAAAATGGTAAAAATAATGAAATTTAAAAAGGACATAAAATATGTTTCTTTATAGATTGTCAGTTGTTGCAATTAAGATTGGTTGATATGCAGAATACTCAGAAGAGCTATAATTTGGGGGCAATACTGGCCACCTAAGATAACAAACAACCCAACCAAAAGTAGATACCATATACCTTAATAACTATGATTCTTTGAGCATCTGTGAAATTAGAATATTGGCCCTTCACATACCCTAATGGCTGTGATTCCTTGAGCAACTGTGAAATTAGAATATTGGCCCTTAAAGGAAAAAACATGATAATGGGTTTCCACACTTTCATGGTTCCCCAGTATCAACAAGGGGAGTAGAGCCCACAGGCCATAGAAAGCCCCCTTATAATTGTAGAAAAGCATGTTCCTAAGGATATGTTGTTGGAATGGAACCCAAATACCTTTATTATTACTAGACTGTGGATATAAGTATCTATGACTATGGCCTTGATGTCTCTTCCACTAGTTATATATAACATGGGAAACTGACCAGGATAGTATGTGCTAAGCCAAACCTCACCCTAAATTATTGGAGTCAAGGGAAAAATAAGTAACACATGATGGGATATGTAAAACTACAACAGGTAATGAATCCCACTATAGAAAGAACAAGATGTTATTCCAGATCAATAGAAGACAAAGGAACTACTAATATAACTAGAGTGATATTTCACATTGGACCTCTTCAAATTAATCTAATAAGTGTAAATCATACATTAGATAACTTAGGACAAGTAAAGGCATGTGTGGAAGATGAGACTAATAATGTCAAAATAACTGCAGGAATTGAAAAAAGAACAAAAATATGACTTCCTTAAAATAGCAGCAGAGTTGAATCTGATATTATGGCAATCAAAGGTATGCTTGATAGTGCAATGCAAGCTTGTACTCCCAGGAGCTTTATAAAATTATATTTACTTGGAAATAGATGTACAAGTAGATGTACAAAGTCCTGACATAGAAAGTGGTAGAGTCTGGAAATGATATAAGGACATCTTATTTAGCCAGGCATGTGCAAGGCTGTCCTGTATATGGTCACAAATGGAAAGATTCATTCTGTGGAAATCTCAGCTAAAATTGAGTATAACATGGAATCAGAATGTCCAAAGGAAATCAGTTGGGTTTTTTGTTTTGCTTTGTTTTTGTGTGTGTGTATGACTCAGGACCTTGTTAAAAACTTAATCTTCTTCCAAGAGATTCCAAAACATGGCTTAATCACATGCTTTATCATGTCTCTTTATGGACCTGCGAAAATAAGTAGACAACCCACAAGAGTGGTGATGGCGGGCTGGGATTAACATTTATTTATTCAACATATGCTGTAAGTCCAGTGTTATATCAGGCTGTTACATATTTTCTACATGGACACAATAATCCTGAAAGAGTATTGTTTCTCTGGGGAAATGAAGTGCAGAGAGTGTAAGTGGTCTGTCCAGGATCACACAGCTAGTAAGACCCAGAAATGGAACATATCTGGCTCAGAAGCCTACGGTCTTTCCTCTGTATACATTTCCTCCTCTCACTAGAGCTAGTTAGTAATTTCATAAACTGGAATTATCTAGCTAAGAATTATTTTGTACAATGCATTCCAGCCCACAGAATACCATTCTCTCATTGAATCATTCTTGTCAACATAGTGTCAAGTTGGCTCCCTCCTTCAGTTCTTATAAAATTTTCTGCATCAACCTTAATTAACTGACCTCACTTAGAAGTATAAATGTATTTGTTAGAGGTTTGAATTAATATGTAAAAGAGATAGCAATTCCACAGGGGTGTATGGCATTACCATCCCGCCCACTTGAAGATGGTAGATGTACTGCAGGGTTCTGAAGTCACTGACATATGGAATATATTATTTCACAGTATTATAGTTCACTTCTGCTCTGGATTGGAAGCCACCTCCCCAAGACCTGCTCTATAGATACACCTCATCTCCATATGGCTAATTCAGGCAGCCTTTGTGGGTAGGCCAAAACGGCCTTAAGAGCAACTTCTTTACCCACCCCAGAATTATGGGTCTTTTTGTCTGACTGGCATTTCCCCCATACCATTTAGGGCAACATGAAAGACTAGTACTTTAGGGGAGAGGGGAATTTGCAAAGAGTTCCCCCCGCCAAAACCATGGTGTTATATTGTAGTGTTTCTTCTATGCCAAAGAGCAAAGAGGCCCCAGAGGGCAGAGCTTATTTGCCATTGTCCTTGAACTGTGTCCTCAGTTTGCTTTCCATCTTGGTGGCCCAGAGTAAGGAATAAATCATGGTTCTCCATGGTGAAGTTCTACCAGGCCCAAGGTAGGAATAGCAGCCATCCTGCCCCTTCCCTCAAGTTAGGTGGTGTAATGCCCATTCAATAGGTGCAACACATATTCAGACATGTTCAATGATTTGCCCAAGGCTACACAGCCAGTGGCAGGAGGTCAAGGCCAGGGTCCTTCCAGACTTCAGTCTTAGATTCTTATATGTTCTTGGTTGGATTCTTAGATTGGTTGGATAGGCTGGATTCTTTTTTTTTTTTAGTAGTTATTTAATTAATTAAAATTTCATTTTATTTCTTTTATTAAAACAATTTTTACACTTATTTATTTTTTTATTTTTTTTACAAATAGTTTATTGTCAAGTTAGTTTCCATATAACACCCAGTGCTGGTTGGATTCTTATATGTTCTTGGTTGGAAAGTGAATCAAAAGCAAAATAAAACTTGTTGAGTGTTGGGTTTCTTTTTTTTAAAATGAGTAATGTGAGTCCAAAATAATCAGAATAGAAATAAACTTGAGTTTTAAGATATAAACTAATTTTTAATGAGAGTAATCAAATTTATTATAAGATGATTCATAGCTGCGTCTTGTGAGAAGTCTAATTTGTATGATAATTAGTATTATTTGATAAATAATACCGTGAGAGCATCAGAAATTTTAAAAATACCCACATTCTCCTTATGATAACAAACTATTTTAATATTTCATATTTCACCTCAGACTTTATTTACTTGCATAGAGGAGTTTTGCATAATTGACATTCTATTGTATTGCTCCATTGTGACGGTGTTTTTAAAAAAAATTAATATAGTACAAACACATTATGTTGATTTATAGTAATTATTTAAAATGACTGTATATCAATTATGTTATCAAAGATTGTTTAGACTTTTTTTACCTATTTTTACTTGCTTTCTCTTATTAAAATGAATAACATCCCAAGAAGTTACTCTAAGCACATAACTTCATCCTTTTGCAAATAAAAAATTATAGTTGTTGCTTGAAATATGTGAGATATGTGATTATGTGTGTGAATGTTTAATTTTAGTTCATTAAAGGAAAGTTAAGTTTAGAAAAGAAGAGAGAAGAAAATAGATACCACCTTGTAATCTCACTTAGAAAAATTGCTGTTCAACTTCTGGTATTATAAAGATGCATATTCTTTATGTGGTTACCTTAATAATAATTGGAACTCACATATATGTGTATTTTTAATAATAGCTTGAGTCATAGCATAATGCTACTTCTACATCACTTCCGTATATGAATATTATCTCATGTTATTAACTATTTGATTGTAGCCCATACTATGATTTATTTAATTTCATCCTTCTTGTTGGACATTTAGTGTTCTTAAAAAAATTCTCTAAAATTAACAACACTACAATTATTTTGAAATCAGTCTTTGTAAACACATATGATCAGTTTTCAAGTTAAATTTCTAGAATTTAAGGGTTTTTTAAAGACTTTGATATATATTACCATTTGCTTTCCAGAAGAGTTGTATCATGTAAACTTCTCCTTTCTTTCTTTCTTTCTTTCTCTTTCTTTCTTTCTTTCTTTCTTTCTTTCTTTCTTTCTTTCTTTCTTTCTTTCTTTCTTTTTAATGTTTATTTTTGAGAGAGAGAGCGAGCGAGCAGGGGAAGGGCAGAGAGACGGAGACAGAGAATCTGAAGCAGGCTCCAGGCTCTGAACTGTCAGCACAGAGCCTGACATGGGGCTCAAACGCACAGACTGTGAGATCATGACCTGAGCTGAAATCAGATGGTTAACCGACTGAGCCACCCAGGCACCCCAACTTCTCCTTTCTTTAGATAAGGGTTTCTTTTTTTCCCTTCATGCTGGCAAGAGGCAGTTTCTTTATTTAAAAGAAGAAGAAGAAAAATGTCCAAAATAACTGCCAATTTGGTAGGTAAAAAATGGACTCTTCTGTTTAATTTTGAATTTCTATGACTGCTTCTGAAGCCAAATATTTATATCCTCTATTTGTGAATAATATTTTTATGTGAATGCTATTTACTTATGTAACAATTTGCAGTATTCACTTTCTGTCATTTTTCGAGAGCTCTTATATAATTAATGATATTAGTTCCTTTATCGAATATGTTCTATGTATTCCTCCTTTTAAATTATACTTTCAATTTTCTTTATGGAAAATTTTGATGAATAAAAATTTTATTTTTTTACTTTTTTAATTCTGTTATTGAGAGTGTGTATGTGATCAGGGGAGGGGCAGAGAGAGAGAGGGAGAGATAGCACCTTAAGCAGGCTCCACACCACTGTGGGGCCTGAAGTGGGGCTCCACGTGGGGTTTGATCTCACAACTGTGAGATTATGACCTGAGCCAAAATCAAGAGTCAGAGGCTTAACTGATTGAGGAACTCAGGCTTTCTTGATGAATAAAGACTAGATCTTTAGGCATTACAATTCATCTTTTTTTTTTTGGCCATAATGTTATGCTTAGACAGTCTTTCTCTTTCTGAGATAAGTGACTTCACCTTAAATTTTCTTTATTCTATTTTTTAAAAAGACATTTATCTCCTTAACTTACCTGAAATGCTTTTGATACATGGTCTTTATTCATTTAAATTGTATGTGTATGTTGAAGGTGTTTAAAAATTTCCATGGACATTTATTAATGTCAGTTGTGAAAAAAATGTCAGCTGTAAAAAATTTATATATATGAATATATTGTTGGTTAAATATATATACATATATACAAACATATACATTTATATGTATATATTTAGTTACACATATGTATATATAAATGTATTAAATGACAACAGTGATACAAGTGACCAGAGAGAGGGATTAGGATTATTTTGTTTTTACAAGATACTCACACTTACCCAAGAAGTGGTCTAGTATTATCTGAAAATAGACTTGCATTAGTTATAAGTGTACACTGCAAACTCTAGGGCAACCATTTTAAAAAAGGCTTTAAAAAAAATGTATAACTGATATGCTAAGAAAGAGGAGAAAATGAAATCATACAAAATGCTCAATTAAACCACAAAAGACAGAAAGAGTAGAAGACAAAATAGGAACAAAGAAAGAGGGCAATAAAAAGATAACAATAACAAATATAGTATATATTAATCCACCTCTATCAATAATCACTTTGAACATCAATCATCTAAATACACAGAAATTATCAGAGTGGGTCAAAAAACCAAGACCTAATTATATGTTGCCTATAAGAAACTCACTTTAGATATAAAAATACGTATAGATTATAAGTAAATTGATGGAGAAAAATACACCATTTTAACACTAATCAAAAGAAAGCAGGAGTAGCAATATTAATTTCAGAAAGAAGAGATTTCAGAGAAAGGAAAGTTATTAGGGATGAAGAAAGAAATTAAATAATGATATTAGGGACCAAATATCAAACCTCTAAGAATGTGTAATAATTTTTTACATGACAAACAACAGAGTGTCAAACTACACTAGCAAAAACAATTACAAGGAGAAACAGATGAATCCACTATCATGGTTGGAGACTTCAACACCTCTTTATCAGAAATGGGAAGATCCAGCAGGCAGAAAATCAGTAAGAGGATAATTGACCTCAACAATACCATCAATCAACTGGAAATAATTGACATCCATAGATGATTTCATCCAACAATAGCAGAATACACCTTCTGCTTAAGCCCACATAGAAATTTAGCAAGATAGATCATATTTGGGGTCATAAAACACACCTTAACAAATTTAAAAGAATAGAAATCATGCATTCAATGTCTACTTTCAGTATGCATTGAAACTAGAAATCAGTAACAGAAGAGTAACCAGACCACCCCAAAATACCTGGGAGAGTAAACAACATACTTCCAACAACACACAAGTCAAAGGATAAATAGCAAAGAATATTTTAATATATTTTGCACTAAATAAAAATGAAAACACAACATATTAAAATCTATGAGATACTGTAAAAACACCACTTAGAGGGAAATTCATACCATTGAATGCATATGTTAGAAAATAAAAAAGATCTAAAATTAATAATCTGTTTCTACATTAGGAAACTGGAAAAAGAAAAGCAAATTAAATCCAAACTAGGCAGGAAAAAAAGAAATAAGAATCAGAGCAATCAATGAAAATCAGTGAAATTGAAAACAGGAGATCAATAAGGAAAATCAATGAAATCAAAAGCTGCCTCTTTGAAAAGATTGATAATATCAATAAACCTCTAGCCAGGTTACCAAGAAAAACAGAGAGGAGATACAAATTACTAATATCATAAATGAAATAGAGGACATCACTACAGATCCCATGAACATTAAAAGGATAATGAAAGAATAGTATGAACAATTCTATGACACAAATTTGATAATCTAGTCAAAAGGCACAGTTCCTTGAAATACACAATTTGCCAACACTCACACAAGAAGAACTAGACAACGTAATGAACAATTCTATGACACAAATTTGATAATCTAGTCGAAAGGCACAGTTCCTTGAAATACACAATTTGCCAACACTCACACAAGAAGAACTAGACAACGTAAATCGGCTTATATCTACTAAAGAAATTGAATCAATAACTAGTAACCTACCAAAAGAAAAATCACCAGGCCCAAATGGGTCCACTGGTAAATTCTACCAAGCATTTAAGAAGGAAATTATACCAACTCTCTACAGTCTCTCTCAGAGAATAGAAACAGAGGAAATACTAACTCATTCTATGAGGTCAGTATTATCCTAATACCAAATTCAGACAAAGGTATTACAAGAAGAAAAAGCAAAACACGTAAGCAATGTCTCTCATGAACATGGATGCAAAAATTCTCAACAAAATAACAGCAAATCTAATCCAATGATATATAAAATGCATTATATATCACAACCAAGTTGGATTTGTTCCTGGTATGCAAGGCTGGTTTAACCTTCAAAAATCAATTAATGTGAGTTACTAGCTACCTGATAAAAAACTACATGATTATACCAACAGATACAGAAAAAGTATTTGCAAAGTCTGATACCATTCATACCATATCAGATTCATGATAAAAATTCTCAGTAAACTAGGAATAGAAAACTTTCTCAACTTCATAAAGAATACCCACAAAAAAGCTACAGCTAACATCCTACTTAGTAGTGAGAAACTTGAAGTTTCTCACTAGCATTAGGAACAAAATAAGGGTACCCCTTCTTACCAGTTCTCTTCAACATCATACTAAAAGTTCTAGCTAATGCAATAAAAGAAGAACAGGAAATAAAAAGTCTACAGATTGGGAAGGAAGAATAAAACTGGTTTTGTTTGCAAATGAAATAATTTCTAAGTAGAAAATCCAAAAAGAATCAGCAAAAAAATCTCCTGGAATTAATAAGGGTTTATAGCAAAGTTATAGGGTGCAAGGTACTAACACCAATCATTTTCCTAGCAATAAACAAATGGGATTTGAAATTAAAAGCACAGTACCGTTTACATTAGCACCCTCCAAAATGAAATTCTTAGATATAAGTCTAACAAAATATGTGCAAGATCTACCTGAGGAAAACCATAAAAAAACTGTTAAATGAAATCAAAGAAAAAAGTAACTGGAGAGATTTCTATGTTCATGAATAGGAAGACTCAATATTATCAAGATGTCAATATTCTCAACTTGATCTATATGTTAAGTGAAAACTCAATAAAAATTCCAGCAAGTTATTTTGTGTATATCAACAAACTTAATCTAAAGTTTATATGGAGAGAAAAGGGCCCAGAATAGGCAATATAATATATATATTTAAAATAGTTTATTGTCAAGTTGGTTTCCATATAACACCCAGTGCTCATCCCAACAAGTGCCCTCCTCCATGCCCATCACCCCACTTCCCCTCTCCCCCACCCCCATCAACCCTCAGTTTGTTCTCAGCATTCACGAGTCTCTCATGGTTTGCCTTGCTCCCTTTCCCCAACTATTTTTCCCCTTCTCCTCCCCCATGGTCCTCTGTTAAGTTCCTCCTAATCCTCCTATACGTGCAAACATATGGTATCTGTCCTTCTCTGCCTGACTTATTTCGCTCAGCATAACACCCTCAAGGTCCATCCATGTTGCTACACATGGCCAGATTTCATTCTTTCTCATTGCCATGTAGTATTCCATTGTGTGGATAAACCACATCTTCTTGATCCATTCGTCTGCTGATGGACACTTAGGTTCTTTCCATGTTTTGGCTATTGTTGAGAGTGCTGTTATGAACACTGGGGTACATGTGCTCCTATGCATCAGCACTCCTGTATCCCTTGGATAAATTCCTAGCAGTGCTTAGGCAATATAATATTTAAGGAGAAGAACAAAGTCAGAGGACTGACACTACCTGACTTCAAGACTTACAATAAAGCAACACTAATCAAGACAATATGGTATTGGCAAAAGAATAGACAAGTAGATCAGCAGAACCGACAATTTATCAATAGGTCAATAGACAAAAAGATCAATTTTCAGAATAGAGAGCCTGGAAATAGACCCCCAAAAGGAAAGAGGAGCAAAGGAAATACAGTAGAGCAAAGGTAGTCTTTTCAACAATTGGTGCTGGAACACCTGGAATCCACATGCAAAACAATAAATGTAAGCATAGACCTTACACCCTTCACAAAAATTAACTCAAAATAGACTACAGATCTGAATTTAACGTTTAAAATGATGAAACTCCTAGAAGATAACACAGGGGGAAAACCTAGATGACCCTGGCTATGGCAATGACTTCCTAGATACAACACCAAAGTCATGAACCATGAAAGAAAAATTGACAAGCTGGTCCTCACCTAAATTGAACACTTCTGCTCTGGAAATGACAGTGTCATGAAAATGAGAAAACAAACCACAGACTAGGAAAAAATACTTGGAAAAGATACATCCAATGAATGATTTATCTAAAATGATACAATGAACTCTTAATTCAACAATAAGAAAGCAGAGAATTAAAAATAGGCAAAATCTTTAATGGCAACCCCATCAAAGAAAATGTGCAGATGTAAAATAGCATATGAATAGATGTTCCATATTATAGGTCATCAGTAAACACAAATTAAAACAAGATACTACTACACACCTACTAGAATGGCCAAAATCTAGCTAACTGACAACACTAAATGCTGGTAAGGATGTGAAGCAACAAGAACTCTCATTTATTGCTGATGAGAATGCAGAATGCAAACTGGTACAACCATTTTGGATGACAATTTGGTGGTTCCTTATAAAACTAAACACATTCTTACCATATGTTATAGAGGTCATATTGCTTGGTATTTGCCCAAAGGAACTGAAAACTTATGACTACCCAAAAACCTGCACATGGATATTTATATCAGCTTTGTTCATAATTACCAAAACTTGGAAGCAACCAAGATGTCCTACAGTAGATGAATGGATAAATAAACTGGAACATCCAGACAATTAACTATTATTTAGTCTATGAAAAGACATGGAGGATCCTTAAATGGATATTACTAAGTAAAAGAAGCCAGTATAAAAAGGCTACATTACTGTATGATTTTAACTATATGACATTCTGGAAAAGACAAAACTGGGGAAATTAAAAAGATCAGTGATTGCCGGGGGCTGTCAGGGGAGAAGAGATAAATAGGTGGAGCACGGAGGCTTTTTAGGGGAGTGAGAATACTCTATATGACACCATAATGATGGCATGTCATTATACAGTTGCCCAAACTCTTTAAGTGTATTAGAGTGAACTCTAATGTAAGCTATGGAATTTGGATAATTATGATATGTTAATGTAGGTTTATCCGTTGTAACAAATGTACCACTCTGGTGGAGGAGTACTTGATAATGGGGGAATTATGTATGTGTGTGGGGTAGAGGTATATGGGGAATCTTTGTACCTTCCTCTCCATTTTGCCGTGAACTTAAAACTGCTCCAAAAACAAAATCTTAATTAAGAAAATAATTGATATAAAGATGGATTTTTATTCAACTATTACCAAATTCAGCTGCTATGCAAAGCAAGACATACCTATAATGTTCATTTTTGTTTAAATAGAAAGATGCTTCATGATATGGATTGGATGGCTTACTATTAAGATGGCAATACTCCCCAAATTGAACTACGGATCATGTTCTAAAATTAGTTTGTATTGGTGACTGCACAACCTTGTAAATATATTTCTTAAAAAGTAACATTCTACACATGTAGCTATTTCCTTTAATGAAACCCCAAGAACTGGATCTAGCACAGAGAAGTCTGACTAGAATGTCCAATAGGACAAAGCCCTCTGGACCCTTTCTCATTGCCTACTACTCTCCTTCAGCAGTGTAGTGTATGTGGCACCCATCAGTAGTTCTCAACCCTGGCTGTATGTTAGAATCACTTGGGCCCCATCCCACACCAATTAAGTCAGAGCTTTTGTGTGGCTCAGGTTAAGTTTCTTAAAATATTTCCTATGACTTCAGGTTTCTGATCCAGCAGGTAAGGAGTTTAGAAGTCATTACTCCATTCTATCAATAAGTAAAAACCTAAACAAAGTAGAAAATCAACATCTTCTTAGATCAAAGAAATGAGATCACAGGGAAAACTGCTGGTCCTCAAACTAGGGAGACAGACAAGTGAATACAGAGAATCTCAACTTACCAGAACAGAAACCCAGTTCAATGAGAACCAGAAATGGGGGAAGAAAAATCTAAGCTATAACTGACAAATTGCTGGAGGTTCTGTATGGACAAGTCTGAGAGATCAAACAAACAAACAAACAAACAAAAATCCAGGAAGACTCAATCATGGGGGCAGGGCTCACACTTTTTTACATTTTTTCCTCCAGGACCCCTTCCAGGTTCTCACAGTAAAGATCAGAGAAAAATTCCTTTGGGCTTCAAGCAGGGGAAGGCAAAAAAGAAATCTTTTTTTTTTTCTTTCCTTTTTAATTTGATAGAGCACAGTGAGGGAGAGGGGTGGAGGGAGAATGAATCTGAAGCACGTTGAGTGTGGAGCCTGACATGGGGCTCAATCCCATAATCCTGGGATCATTACCTGAGCTGAAATCAAGAGTCAGATAATCAACTGACTAAGCCACCCAGGCACCCCAAAAGCAACCATTTTGAAACACACCAGAGCATTCTGAGAAAGGTATACCCATAAGAAAAACCATTTTATTAGGCCTAACATACCGGGGTTTTATCAGAGTTTAACCAACTCAGGGGAAGGGAAAATAGCCAACTCCAGCTACTCTAGCCTTCCATATGGGAGAAGGTAAATACACAATTCTAGGCCCCATCCTGTACAACCTAAATGGGTACTTAAAAACAAAAAGAGGGAAAACTGAGAAGCACTTGCAAAATTGACAGTCCAACAGCACAAGCTTACTAAAAGCCTGGGATCTAATCATAAGACTATGCAGGCATACCTTGGATATATTGCCAGTTCAATGCCAGACTACACAATAAAGTGAAGATCAAAATGAGTCAAGTGAATTTTTTTAGGTTCCCAGTGCATATAAAATTTATGTTTCCACTGTACAATAGTCTATTAAATATGGAATGGCAGTGTAAAAAAAAACAATGTATAAACCTCCTTTTAAAAAACACACTATTGCTAAAAATGCTAACTGTCATCAAAGCTTTCAGAGAGTCATAGTCTTTTTGCTGGTGGAGGGTCTCACCTCCATTTAATGGCTGCTCAGTGATCAGGGCGGTGGCTGCTGAAGACTGGGGTGGCTGTGGGAATTTCTTAAAATAAGACAACAATGAAATCTGCCACATTGATTGTCTCTTTCATCAACAATTTCTTGGTAGCATGTAATACTCTTTGATAGCATTTTACCCACAGGAGAACTTTTTTCAAAATTGGAGTCAATCTTCTCAAAACATGCCATTACTTTTTCAACTAAATTGACATAATATTCTAAATCCTTGATTGGCATTTCAACAATCCTCACAGCATCTTCACTGGGAATAAATTCCAACTCAAGAAACCACTTTCTTTGCTCATCTATAAGAAGCAGCTTCTCAGTCATTCAAGTTTTACCATGAGATTGATCTTTAGGCTCCACTTTCAATCTCCTGCTATTTCTACCACATCTGTAGTTATTTCCTCCACTGAAGTGTTGAATTTCTCAAAATTATTCATGAGGGTTGCAATCAACTTCTTCCTAACTCCTGTTCATGTTGATATCTGGACCTCTTTCCATGAATCACAATGTTCTTAACATTAATTTGTGAACACTTTCCTGAAGTTTTCTACTTACTTTGCCCAGATGCATCAGAGAAATCACTGTTGATGGCAGCTGTAGCCTTAAGAAATGTATTTCTTAAAAAATAAGACTTGAAAGTCAAAATTACTCATCAATCTATGGGCTACATAATGGATGTTGTGTCAGCAGGCATGAAAACAACTTAAATGTCATTGTATATCTCCACCAAGACTCTTGGGTGACCAAGTGTATTGTCACTGAGCAGTAGTCTTTTGAAAGGAATATTTTTTTTTCTGGGCATTAGGTCTCAGTGGTTTAAAATATTCAATAAACTATGTTATAAAAATATATACTATCATCCAGCCTTTGTTGTTCCATTAATGGAGCATAGCAGACTAGACTTAGTATAATTCTTGAAGGCCCTAGGATTTTTGGACTGAAAATGAGCATTGACTTCAATTTAAAGTCACCAGCTGCATTATCCCTTTACAAATGAACTTTGAAGCTTTGAGGTCAGGCTTTGACTTTTCTCTAGTAATGAAAGTTTTTGGCATCTTTGAATATAAGACTGTTTTATTTACAATAAAAATCTGTTGTTTAGTGTAGCCACCTTCATTGATTATCAGAGCTAGATTTTCTGGATAACTTCCTGCAGCTTCTACATTAGGATTTGCTGCTTCATCTTGTATTTTTATGTTATGGAGATGACTTTTTTCCTTAAACCTCATGAACTAACCTCTGCTAGATTCAAGCTTTTCTTCTACAAGTCCTTCGCCTTTCTCAGCCTTCATAAAACTGGAGAGAGTTAGGGCCTTGCTCTGGATTAGATTTTGGCTTAAGGAAATGTTGTGGCTGGTTTGATCTTCCATCTAGACCACTGAAGCTTTCCCCAAATCAGCAATAAGACTTCTTTGCTTTCTTATCATTCATGTGTTCACTGGGATAGCATTTTGAATTTCCTTCAAGAACTTTTCCTTTGTGTTCACAACTTTCTTTGCCACAAGAGGCCTAGCTTTCAGCCTGTCTCAGCTTTTGACATGTCTTCCTCACTAAGCTTAATCATTTCTAGCTTTTGATTTACAGTGAGAGACATGTGACTCTTCCTCTCACTTGAACCCTTAGAAGCTATGGTAGGGTTATTAATGAGTTTAATTTCAATATTGCTATGTCTCAGGGAACAGGAAGGCCAAGGAAAGGGAGAGAGACATAGAAACAACCAGTTAGTAGAGCAGTCAAAATACACATGATACTTATTAAGTTTGCCATCATATATGGGTGCATTTGTGGTACCACAAACAACTATAATAATGACATCAAAATCACTTGATCACAGAGAACCATAACAAATATAATGATGAAGGAGTTTGAAATATTGCAAGAATTGCAGGAATTCTGAAATATGACACAGAGACCCAAAATGAGCAAATGCTGTTGGAAAAAATGGTGCCAATAGTTTTGCTTCATACAAGGTTGCCACAAACCTCAGTTTGTAAAAGATGCAATGTCTGCAGAGTGCAGTAAAATGAAATGCAATAAAACAAGATGTGTCTGTATAATGCTCTTTCTTCTTTCACACCATACCACTACATTATAAAAGGCCCAAGTTTCCTTTACTAAGTACATGTCTTGCTTTCAACAAAAAATTACAAGCCATACAAAAAGGCAAAAAAACACAGTTTGAAGACAGAGAGAGTAACAGAAACAGACCTAGATATGCCAGGGATGTAGGAATCATCAGACTATAAATTTAAAACCACCCTGCTTAATATGCTATGAGATCCAATGGGAAAAGTAGTCAATGTGCAAGAACAGATGGGTAATGTAAGCAGAAAGATGAAAATTCCAAGAAAAAATAAAAAAAGAAATGCTAGTGATAAAAAAAAAGACTGTAACAGAAATGAAGAATGCCTTTGATGTGCACATTAGTAGATGGGACATCACTGAGAAAAGAAAATCTGCGCTTGAGGATTTATCAAAAGAAACAGCCCAAACTGAAAGGTAAAAAGAAAAAAACAAATTGGGAAAAAAAAAGGGAAGAGAACATTCAAAAACTGTGGAACAATTAGAAAAAGGGTAACATTCATGTAACAAGAAAACCAGAGAAAGAAGAAAGGAACCAAAGAAATGCTTGAAGCAGTAATGATTCAGAATTTCCCCAAATTGATACTAGACACCAGGCCACAGATCTAGGAAATTTAAAGAACACCAAGTAAGTGACTGTCAAAGAACTACACTTAAGTACATTATATTCAAACTGCAGAATATATAAGATAAAGAAAAGGTTCTTGAAAGAAGCCAGGGGGATAAAACACTTTATATATAAGAGGAGCAAAGATAAGAGTTACGTTTGACTTCTCAGTAACCATGTAAGCAAGAGGCAAAAAGAGACTTCTCTACAGACCTCCATTAACTCACCTGTAAAATAAGTCTTATGATTCCTGTCCCAGCTGATACATAGTAAGTACTCAATGAAGGGTCTTAAAAACAGTAAAACCTTGGTTTGCAAGCATAATTTGTTCTGGAAACGTGCTTGTTATCCAAATCACTTGTATACCAAAGTGAATTTCCCCATAAGGAATAATAGAAATTCTGATGATTCATTCCACAACCCAAAAATATTCATGTAAAAATGATTACAATACTGCAGTGTAATGCAAAATAATAAAGAAAATACAAAATATAAAGAAAAATAATAAAATTAACCTGAACTTAACGTTTGAAAACCTTCGTGACTTTTGTGAGACAACTATCATTAATGGAATCACTACTATCTACTGACTCAATGGAATCTCTTTCTTTTTATGCAGTTTTAGCAAGGAGCCTATCCAATGACACTTGCTTTTGCCTCCTTTTGAGAATTTTATGGAAATGTGACATTACATTGTCATTAAATAGATTAATCGCTCACACTGCTACAGCCCTATTCAGGTGGTACTTTTCTACAAAATTTTGCATTGTTTCCCACATTTTACACATCTCCCTAATCTCATTTCAAGTGAGGAATTCCTCTGCCTTTTTCTCCTCCTCTGCAGACGAATGCAGATGTAGATTCCTTATAAAATCTTGCAATATCAGCCACTTGTATACCTTGTTTGTACTTCTCAATGATTTCCTTCTTCCACCGTAATCATCTCTTTCTTCTTATCACCTTTCTTTTCAACCTTTTTCTGCATGGGAACCATTGTATGTGCTTGCATGGATATTGACTATAATACAGTATTAATAAACTCTTGTTATATACTGTATTTAATGTAACTTGCAATAAGGCAGCAGGAGGAAAGGGTCTATATCTGGAGACAGCCTGCCTAGAATGAAGCAAAGCATTCCTAAGCTTACTTCTGTATGGAAAAGCAAAGGACTATCCATAGGTGCTTTGAGGTGACAAAAAATACATTAGTGCCAGTTGTGAGTACCTTCTAACATTCCGAAAAATCACTGATTTCTGCCAAACACTGTGGCCTGAGCCTGAGCACCTGAGCATGGGAGGCAGTCACCCACAATCCCACAGAGAGGGAGAGAGAGCGAGAGCAAGAGAGAGAGCGAGAGAGAAGAACCTTTGGCTCAGTTGTGATCATGTGACGTTCGTTCGGTGTATCATACTACTCGTATTACAAGACATCACTCATTTATCAAGTTAAAATTTATTAGAAATGTTTGCTTGTCTTGTGGAACACTTGAAGAACAAATTACTAGCAATCTAAGGTTTTATTGTATTTCAAAATATCTGTTGGAGGCTCAGGAGGAAATCTCTTTATCTCCTATTAACAGTAGATGCATATAACATGTAGAAATCTTCCAAAATATTATGTAGAAGTTACACATTAGAAACTAATGGGTTTGTGGATGTCCTGGCTACTGAATGCTCATGAACCATGTATCTTGCTAGAAGAAAAGCATTCAGAATATTTTCTGGATTTAACTCTTCAACTATATCACTCCTGGTCAGTCATTGCCTTCACATTCCAGGAAATTTAGGGAAAGGAGGAATGAGAAGGAGCAAGTAATATCCTCCCTGCCAGCTCTGTGCCTGGCCCTTTGTAGTGCACATGGCCTGCATTATCCCAAGTTGGTCTCCAAACAACCCTAGGAGGTAGATATTAAATTTTCCGTTTTACACGTAAGGCAGGTGGGACTCAGCAAGGTTAAGTAGCTTGCTGATGATCACTAAGTTACTAAGGAGTAGAGATGGGATTTAAAAGCAGCCTGCCACATGGAAAAACATGAGCTCTTAAGTAATGGCAGCAGGGGAGCCTAGACTCTTGGTCAGGGGAGCACCCATGTGTAGGAGCTTCTGGATGAGACTGGGTGGTCCATGCTCTTAATCCAGAACAAGAAGTAGTATTTTCATTAATTTCTTGAATTGAAAATGACCTTAGGAGCCTCTAAGGAGCAACATATTGTTTCCCTGTGCCCTTTTCTTTAAGAAGAGTATGGGAGGCTCACCAATTGTGAATATGGACATCCTTTATTCTGGCTAATAATCTGCAGCCCTGGTTGAGGTATACGGATGAGGACTGACACCCTGAGATGCTGCGCACAAGCTGCCCCCTTCTCTGCAGCAACACTTGGATCAGTTGGAGACACTCAAAATGAAGAACAGACGTCTTTTCATATTCTGTAAAAAGAGGGAATATTTTATGTCAGTTTCTGACACACGTAACTGGAAGGCTCCTGAAGGTAGAAGAAAGATCTCTCTGCCTCTCTTGCTGTTTTCCCCTGATTCTTTCTGTCAGTCTGTCTGAATGGGATGTATGAGCTTCCTAAAGGAGAATTTCTTAAAGCAGCAAGAGTTATTGGAGTATAAAAAAGTTTCATGAGGAAAAGTTGATATTTCTTCTTTATTGTTATAGTCACAATTATATTTAATTACTGATTTGGTTTTTATGGTAAATATCACAGTATACTCTCACTGTGAAGTCAGTATAATTAACTGTAAGGTTAGGGCAGGCATAAACTACACATTCTGGTTTTTTCCACTACATTCAGAAACCTAGCATTCACTCCTGCATTTGACATGTATTTGTGGGGCAACTATTATCTCCCTGTCACTGTGCTAGGTATTGGAGACATAAAGAAAAATGGGACATGGTCTTCACTCTACAAAAGTTTATAGTCTAGTAGGTGAGGGATATATATAAACAAGTATCTCCAAAAAGAGGGAAACAGAGAGGAAAAGGTGGGAAAAGACAGGAGGCAACCAGGAGGTGTCACTGTTGTGATGTCTCTTATCACCCAGTGGAGGGGAAAGGGAAGGGCATTTTATACAACCTTGTTGCTGGGAAATGGAAAGTATGAGGAAGAAAGGCAAGACATAAATCTGGAAGTCTATATTGGGGTCAAATTGTCAATGGCCTTATATAATATGCCATTAAAGAGTTGAGGCTTTTTCAGCCAGACAAAGGCTGACAGCCATCAAGGAAACAAAACCTCAGTGCTTCAACTGCAGGGGCTGCATTCTGCCAATGACCTGAGTGAGCAAGGGAACAATCCACCTCTAGAGCCTCCAGAAAGGAATGAAGTTCTGCATATCTGACATTAGCCCAATGAGTACTGGGTCAGACTTCTGACCTCAGGACCGTAAGATAGTAATTTTGTGTTGTTTTAAGCCACTAAATGTCTGGTAATTTGTTGTGTTAGCAATAGAACACTAATACAGGGACTAGAGTAAGCCAGCTTCCTTTCCTGGCCCTCCTTCCCTGGTCTTTTCCTTTAATGCAGTGGCCCCCATGGGTCTATTGTTTGGAATGTTCTTCCTCCCTTCTAATATTTTCTAAGATAGACTCGGAGCCTCAATAGCTTTACAAGGGGAAGGAAAAGTATAAAGCAAAGATTCCAAGCCAAGTTTTGTTTGGCTTGCATAGTATTATAAAAAAATTTTAATTTATTATTTTTTCTCTTTTCCTTTTTTCTTTTTCCCTCTTTTCGTCTCTCCCCCATTTCTTTTCTTTTCTCTTCTTCTCTTCATCTCTCCCCTCTCCTCTTCTCTCCTTTCTTCTTCTCCTTCTTCTTCTTCTTCTTCCTCTTCTTCTTCTTCTTCTTCTTCTTCTTCTTCTTCTTCTCCTCCTCCTCCTCCTCCTTCTCTCTCTCTCTCTATCTCTCCCTCTCTCTCTCTCTCTCCTAATTTAGGAAGTTCTGACCATACTGGGTTGGCTGGCTAGAGCTATTACTGTCCCCTTTGAGATGTATTCACCAGTTCATCACAGTTTCTACCATTCTCTATTATCTTTCATGGGTGGCTTACTCATTTATATTACTTGATTACATACTAGGTGACTGCTCTTGTGATACTAACCTAAATCTGAAGTTAGAACATACTAGATCTGAGATCTCTGAAGTGAGAGAATAAGAAACCAAAGGAGGCAATCAGCAAGCCTCAATAAATCCTGAGGAGAAATACTTTTTCAACTGAGAGTGTTTCTATTAATCATTGTGGGGTCTTTTGAATAACGTGTTGTGTGTGCTTGTGTATCTGCACACAAGTATACCTGTGGATGATCACACACAGGGAGAGAATTATGAAATGGGCAAAGATCACAATTTCAAATGCGTTCTTTAAGTGATCTCTCTTTTCCTTTAGTGGGACCCACCTAATGCCATTCAGAAGTTCAGCTTCACCTCAGTACAATGTAAGGGTATTTAGGGACATGATGCTGAGTCAATATTTTACCAGATCCTCATCAATCACTTTGTTGCTGGCCTAACTTCTTCCCTGATTCCATGTGCAAGCTCTTGTTCCTCTGACCAAGGTCATTCCTGCCACTTAGACTCTAATAGACCTCTTCTCCATTCTTTTCCTGGCATCTTGCCTTAGTTTCTTGCTGGATTTTTAAAATCTGGAATTCTGCCTCATGTACTCTGCTCTGTCTGTTAACTCAGGGTCTATTTTGAAGCCCTAGCCCCTTTAGGGGAAGAAATTTTCACTCCCTTCTTCTGGACTTTTTTTTTTTTTAGACTAAATTCTTGCCTCACTGGACCCTCTCCTAGTGGCCTGAGGCTCTCCACATCTCATCTGTATCCAGACCTTTTCTAGTCACATCTACTTATAGTCTTCCTGGGCTATTGCAATCAAAGCCCCATTCAGATGATCTCACATTTCCCTGTGTTTGTCAGTCCTGTTCTGAATTTTTCATCCTCAAGGAAAGTCTAGGAAATACAGGGCATCAGCATAGCAGGAAACTGGCTGGAAATTTGTGAGACTTCCCCAATAAGCTTTCTAGTCTTTCCTTGTTCTACAACATAAAGAGCTGAGCCAACATTTCTTCAATTATCTCAAGTGTGTGTGGGGGGTCATTTAGGACATTTGGTCATTTTAATCCTGATTTTCTTCAAAGGACAAAAAAATGGGCCTAGTGACTCTATAACTAGGTCAAAATTTTCCCAAAGAGACTCTTTACATATTAATTGGCAAACAAACAGAACTCCAGTGAAGAACTATTCCTTTTGGAGATGAAAAGTGGTATAGAGGGTGACCATGGAATGAGATCTAGCCAAAGATTCAGAAATGGTGTGTTCTAGTCCAGACTCTGCCACTTAATACCTGGTGATCTGGGGAGAGTCACTTACCTTCTGTGTGTGTCAGTTTCTTCATCTGCTTAAAATTAGTTAGGTTTTAACATGGTTACTCACAGGGTTGTGAGGATTTCCTAAGATAATGGATGTGAACCATTGTCCAAATGGGAGATACTAGCATTAAAAGATCCCATCTGTCACTGTTGAATAAAAAAGAGCACCTTGTTTATAAGAGTGTTTAATGCCATCTACATACATTTGTCATGGAATTCTTGTCATGACAACCATGAGTCAGAGATTTGCTCAAGGCCATGCAGCTCTAGAATGAATTGAGTACCCAGGTCTCCTGACCCTGAGAGTTGTGTGATCTGTTACTTTCCCACTGTGGAATGACCATCTCTGACAGGATCTTCCATTCAAGGAGGGCAGAGGTGCTTCTGGTCATGCTCTCTGCCTACATCTTACCCACTGAAGTCTGGTCCTTCCATGTCTGGGCTGTCACCCCATTGATCTTTCCAGGGAAGATGACACCAGGGCATTTCATTTCTGATCAGAAAATTTTCTGTCAGTGTTATGAGGCTTCTGAGAGATGATGTGCTTCTTTTGAGAGACTGACTTGACTACTTTTTCCCCCTTTTGTTGCTGGGTAAGTTTTGTCTGAAGGAAGAAGAAGAGTGCCAGTTATTAGAGTGGCAATGAGGTCACTAGAGTACTCTCTGCTGGCTTATTGCCAACATTCCCTTTAGGTATAGTAATGGCCAAAACCAAAATCCTTTGCCTTCAGGATAGGGCCCCTTGCATTCTTGTTCTCACCTTCCTCCCCAAGAACTTGCAACCCCTGAAGCTATGCTTTGCCTTTCTATACAAAGAACTCCAAATTACCTGGCTTGTCTTCCAGGCACCAGCACTAGCAAGTGATGCTGGGGCAGCTCCAAGCCCCTGTAGGACTTGTAGAAGGTCTGAGAAGGTGGGATGGCTGGTGAGGAAACCAGGCCTTCCATTCACAGAGCCTGCTATCTATAACCTTGACTTTCAAGGGGCTCTTGGGCTCAGTTGTGGTTTCCATGACCCACTGGGGATTCTTTCAGAGCCCCAACTTAGCATTAATTCCACTTTGGTTCTTGTATAGAAGTGAGTTAGGCTGAAACAGATTTTGACAGGCCCAAGATCTTCATGCTTTTATTGATAATATCCTGCCAAGTAGAGCAACTCTTCTTTCCATTTTAAGCACCTTACCTTGAAAGACTGGAGTATTAGGGAGGCTGGCAAGAAAAGATCATCTGGGACACTCTTCCCCCAGAAATAGTGTTCTCCTGTAAGATGGATCAGGGGTTCCAACTTCCTAAAAGTGCCTGTACTAGTTGGAGGTGAGCAAGGACAGCCACAGAGAAACCCTTCCCTAACTATCTTTACTACAGGCCTCTCTGAAAGCACTAAACTCAACTTCTTGGCTCTATATGCTGAGGAATGTCAGGATGTGGAGTTAGGTTTCCAAAAAGTTTCTCCCCAATCTCCCATTGTACACTTGGACAAAGCATCTCTGAACTGAAGAAGAGGAATTCCAATTCATGCCTACCCTGTGACAGGACACAGCTCTACAGTGGAGAGCACATGTCTTGATGGGGTAAGGTTGCTAGATGAAGCTAAAGACAAATACAGAGAAAAACTTCATCAGAACTCAGGGCATAAGCACTCCCTGGAGAATCTCCAGCCCAGGAGGGCCATCTCAGAACAGCTTCCAGGTAAACGCCTCCAAGGAAAGGGTTGGGAAAGTGAAGTTGAAGCAGTGATGCTCCAGGAACTTTTAGGAGACTTGGTTTGAATGCTGCACTATCTTTTGTCTTAGTAGACATTTTATCTGGATGGAAAGGTCATGATTCCATCCCCACAGACCCAGGGAAGTAAAATAAGGAGACTGGGCCAGATGATCACTAGAATCACAAGACTTTATGGCTGTTTGAACTCTACGGATCATGGACAATATTCCATAGTGGCTTCTACCATTAAGCAATGAGGGGACATATGCAAATGCATAGAACAGGCAAATTGGCATTTTATGCCCACAAGCAATAGAGAAGAGTATCCTCAACCTGGAATCCACGTGGAAACCAAGGCAATTTTAATATTTAGGAGTGGGATTGTCTATGGCCATACCACCCTGAACGTGCCCGATCTCGTCTGATCTCGGAAGCTAAGCAGGGTCCGGCCTGGTTAGTACTTGGATGGGAGTGGGATTAACTCCTTGAGGCTGAAAATGGGGGAAAAAAGGAAATAACCTTCCTCTGATGCTAGGACCATAATGTTTATTTCAGGAATAAGACCAGCAGCAGTCACTTCCAGGAACCAGGAGGTATAGAATGGAGGTCCTGTTCAAGCCCACAGGTGTTCTCAGTGGGAAGAGAAAATAACAATTGGGATGTTACAATCATCTCTTAATAAAGGTCACACATCACACCTAGAAATGGCAGAAGAGCTAGCAGAGATACAGAGAAGGTTAAGGCACCTGCCTTCAAAGGGCTATAAAGGAATCAATAAAATACAGTTATTCAAATGAGAGCTATGCACGGAGGCCCAGAAATATAGCCAGGAGACCCACTTCTCATCGCATCCTTGCCACTCACAAGCTGTGTGGTTTGGAAAAGGTTGCTTCACATTTTGGGTACCTCAGTCTCCTTGTGGTCACTAAAGAGATTGGCCAAACTGGCATTAGAGTCACCCTCTAACTGAGTAGTAGGCTTTTGATATCAGTGGGATTCCAACCCCAACTCACAATTTTGGACTGAACTTGTTATTATTTCCCGCTGTTGAGGCCGAAACCATTCAATACCTCTGAGTAAGGTGAATCTTAAAATGGCGTTGTCTCCTGGGGAAGAAGGGGGGGGGGGGGGTGGGGA
>NW_027529934.1:8054593-8066086 GCF_008692635.1 Crocuta crocuta | reverse complement strand
GGGGGGGGGGGATGGGTGAATTAAAATCCCTGACAAGATAAATCTGTGTAAGCAAGGGAACTGTTGATAACATTCCTTGGAGTACAGGATGTTAATGATAGACATTATCTAAATCTGAACCTCTATATTTGAGATCAGGGATCTGGGGTGGAGAGAGGAGAAGCAAGATGCTCAAGGTCCTTCAACACATACATAATGACTCTTCAGGCCAGAAACCCAAGTGTCCTGACCCTTTAATTTAGTCACCCTATTGCCCTCTTCCAACTTTAGACACCAGAAAAGATTTGGGGATTTGCTTCCTTGGAGCTCAGCAACAGAAAATGAGCTAAAGGTTGGAAACTCTTTGGTTACCACTAAAGGGCATGTTTTTGCTCCTCTGAGTATCATTTGTCTGCTCATCTCCCTTTCCTTTCCCTGTTACTATTCCCCCACCCATTCCTCCACTCTCACTCAAATGAGCCCTTATTCCCACAAGGACGCTTGGCTCCACATATTGAAAAGATTGTTGATTTCTGTCTACTGATGTGACACTTTACAAGGCAGAGACATGGATAATGAGCAATGTTAATTGACCATTAGGGCGAACCTAGCTAGGGAGGTAGGTGCTTTATTTCCTACTCAGGTGAGGACACTCTCAGAGGGGCAGGAACTGGTCCAGAGTTGTTTCCCCCACCATTTAGGCAAGCTAGGGATGGGTTAAGTCTCAAGAGCCTCATTTATACTCCCCAAAGTGGGTGGGATGCTTGTTTGTGAGTGGGCTCAAGGAGGGGCAGGGTTAAGTATCAAGTAAAATGGACACAAGAACTGGGCAGAATTTAAGCTGAAGCCATGGAATGTTCAGCTCTTTCACAGGATAGTTTGATGCTGTCTTTAAGACTCCTATCTTACCTCCACATTTTGTTCTGAGGCTGATACTATTCCCAGACTCACCGACCTGTTCTCTTTGGTTCCCAGAATCTTCCACTACAGAAACATCTAGTCTTGCCCTCTCCAGGCATTGCTCTATGCACCCTCCTCCCTCTCTTCAAAACTCACTTTTGCTTAAGTACTGATCTCAATGCAGATAATAAGAAAGGAACTGAGTTTAACTACTCTGTGCTAAGAAAACATATATGTGTGTGTGTATTTTCAAACACATCTATTTATTTGTAAATATATTAATAATATAAAACATATGAATAATATATTAATAATGTATAATTAATAATATATTAATAATATGTAAATCTCCTATAAACACACAGAGCAGAGATAATCTTATTAACATTTTATTTCTGAATTTTTCTCATGCTCTCATAAAAATTATATATGCATAAATATACATATATATACTTACCACATTAAAATCATACCTTACATCCACTTTTTAATTTTTTCACCTAACACTAAAATAGATGCTTTTCAAATGGTAGGGTTTATGAAGATAGTTGGAGCAGGGGGCTTCTTAAATAGCAGTAAAGCAGGTCCCCACCTCCATTTATCCACCACACAGACCATGACCCATATCCCAAAGCTACTGGGAGGTACTGCCAGGGATTGGTACATGGGTAGAGACACCCGTTATGTGGCACTGATAGCCACAGATAAAATATACTTTAATGCTTCTCTAAGAGTCAAGTTAATGAGATGCCCACCCTTCCAGAAGAGAATACCCTCTGTGAAGTCTGAAGTTGGTCCTTTGAACCCTTGCTTTCCCTTCACGAGTCTGATTTGCTGGAGAATGGCGCTGTAGGTCATGGATGTAAGTATAGAACTTACCTCCATTCAAAAGAGGATACTTGTGTATGGACTTAGGAGAAGGGTTTTTATCCTTAAATATCTTCCCCCTGTACTGGAAGTAAGAGCGGGCTGCCTTCCAGGAACAATATCTGTGAAAAGAATGGCTTCCGGTCATAAGGAGAAAGCTAGCAGCTGAGAAGGCTGGAGCATGGTGCACAGGGGAACCAGATCAGGGACAGTCCTCATAGAGAGTGGAGTGTACAACAGAGAAGGGAGAGACTTGGCCTTGGAGTGCTGCCTGTCAGAGCCCCTTCTTCTGAGGCATCCTCTGTGGCCAGGCCTGGCTCCAGTGAGGACCTGTCATTCACAGTATGCTGGGATTCCCTTCTGGAACCAGTAAATGGAGTCTGTAAAGAATCTATTGTATGTAGGTCTGAGGTGGGGTCAATCTCTGGGATGCTTGCTTGAGCATCAGACTATGAACTCCCTACCTAACCCTACCTGGTACAGCCAGAGTGTCTGACTGGCTCTCTTTCAGGTCCCAATCTGGTTTCACTCTGTCCCTTGCTGAAGGTCATGACCCTGTCACTGTATTCCTAGCAGCCCTTTCCCTGGAGTAGACCTCTGCTCTTCACATGAACTTGGACTCGTATATATACTGGAACCTGAGAACTATTGCTCCCTGGAATCCCTCACAATACTCTTCATCTCTTCCTTCCTGGCCCCTAACCCCTCACTGTCCTTCAGCCTACCCTTGCAATGGACCCTTTAAAGGCCAGTCTTGGCTAAGACTGGATTTATTTTCTATTCCACCTTGGCTCTGATGGTTTTGACTACTGCCCTCCTTCCTTTCCTTAAGAGGCACTCTATTTGATCACAGTTGGTTTCTGCCATTCCACTTGCTGAAATGGGTCTCCCTCCCATCATGGAGCTCCCAGCGTGCCATGATGCATTCTTTATGGTACTTAAGAGACCAAGAGACCTGCTTTTACTAATTCTAAGTGATCCTAGGTGTTTCTCAATTCCTTTGAGCCTTGGTTTACTCATCTATAAAATAGGGATAATAACACTTTGTTCCACCCACCTCATATGTTATTGAGAAGTTAATCTGGGATAACATATGTGAGTACAGTTTGTGCAATATAAACCTCTTTATATAGGATATATAGTAAAGCAAGGAAAGAATCAGCTACATAAGGATTAGGGATTCAAAGCCTCCCTGAAGCATCCCTATATTTCTTAAATAGGTATGAGGGAGTGCAGAGCATTGACTCAAGCCAGAAGCAGGATGAATTCCCCAAGGGTTTCTGATTCGCCAGAATCAGGACAGATTTCTATTTAATCCTGCTTAGCAGAACTAAATCAAGTCTAGTCTTAGTGTTAGGTAACAACTGGTGTTCAAAAGGCTAACCTGCTTATCAGGAACTTTGTTTTTTAATTTCTTTCAATTCTGTATTAAATAATTTACCGTAGGGATTTTAAAATAAAGGTTGAAGATTAGTATGCAAACTTTAAACTTATTTTAGTATAAGGGAGTGTGTGTGTGTGTGTGTGTGTGTGAGAGAGAGAGAGAGAGAGAGAGAGAGAAATTCTTAAGATATGGAATCACGTAATAATCTAAACATCCCTATTAGCCTTGTCTTGGAACATTTCAGCAAGCTGTCCTCTGGTCACTGTCACCCAGGGCACTGACATTCATTATGTGGAAGATATAGGCCAGAGCCACAGTGTACCACAGGAGTAAATAACCTGGGCCAGTGTCTCAACCCAAACCTTGACAGGATAGGTTAGAAACCAGTGGGTGGAAGGTTGCCTATGTCCTGCAGATATCTTGTTTGTTTCATTTTTATTTTATGGCCTCAGAGTTTCCTCACCATGTTTTAGTTTTGAGTTAGTTGCCACATTTGCCACTTTAACTTTTGGAGATATGACATAGAAACCTAAATTTCTAAGCTCCTCTTGAAAATTGAAATATCTGTCAATGGTGCCTCTAACAATAATTATGGTATTTGGGCATAACAGAGTAAAACTCTGCTGTCTTACTGCCTCAGTGGGTCTCCTTAAGCATAAATGCAGTTGTGTGAATCTTGACAGAATTTCTCCCCAGATAACCATGGTTCATACTCATGCTTAAGTGAGGAAACTATGCCTAAGAAAATTAATACCCTTTCCCAAGCATGTAGGAGCTATGGGAACCAGGCACTCTTATCCCCAGTCATACTTGATCTTCCATCTTCTGATTCAGTTTCAGTGTGAGAGTAGCAAGTAGGGTAAGAAAACACTGTAGTTCCCATGAAAGTGGAACCATGAAGTAGAGAGCTAGAGGAAGACAGAAAATTGTCTAGAAATTAAAATGTGTTTTCCTGCTCTCGTGGTCTTTGGGCAAGGTGAAATAGTTACCTTTTCCAGAAGTACATAATGACGGGGAAGAGAGACATGATAGTCCCATGGAAGATGTTCCGGTCTAGGTGGCCCTCTGAAATGGCAGCAAGGATAGCATCCTTCTGGGATTCAGAGATGTTCACCTACCCACGGAGTGGGAACCTGTTACTGGCAGAACTCCAGGGAAGACAGAAAAATCTCTCTTAACCTATAGGTACCCAATACCTATAAGACCACCCCGTCCCCAGAAAGCAGCAGGTTTTCATGCAAATGCTAGGTACAGGACATCTGGTTGACTCAGGACTTGGGAGTGGCCTATTAGCTATCAATTCCTGTGGAAGAAATGCTTCTTGGGAAAAGCCCAGAGAGAAATGGGAGTCCCCTTTACCCTCAGCCTTGGAGGGATTTCAGAATTCAGGTAGAGCTTTAGGATGATATTAATTTTGGACCTCATTAGGATCACGTCATTCTCGTTATATGCCCGGTTGACTTGCAGCATGTGAGCTGAACTCACCAAATCATTAAATCTAAAAAGAAGCAGTAAGCAGGAAATCAGCAAGGAGAAGATAAAAGCAGCAACTAAATAGGGAAGCCAGCCCAGACCCATTTCTGGCCTAAAAAAGACAGGGCCAATCCTTGGCCAGGTTGCAGCTTCATCCATTCAATCATAATGCATCCATTGGCAGGTACTGAGTATCTACCACCTGTCAGGTAATGTGCTAAGTGCTTCTTCAAGTGTATTTCTTTACTGCAAACTCCCTTATTTATCCCAACGTGCCTCCACCCTTGTCTCTGTACCAGTTTTGCCTCTGATGACTTCAAGAATGAAGGGCCATCTTTCTCTTTGTTTCCTCTTCTGTGCTGATGCTCTCACAATTACCATCACTCTCCAAAGCAACATATTCACTTTCTTAATATTTTTATTATAGCAAAATATACCTAACGTAAAATTTACCAGTTTAACCATCTTTAAATGTACAGTTCAGTGGCATTAAGTACATTCACCCTGTTGTTCAACCATCAACACAGTCCATCTCCAGAACTTTTTTCATCTTCCCCAACTGAAATTCTATGCCTGTTTAAATAAAAACTATCCATCTCTCCCTTGCCATAACCCCTGGCAACTACTTTCTGTCCCCTAGCAACATATCCTTTTACTAACCATCAAATATCTGTCAGTTATACCTTATCTTGATTTAAGTACACAGTTTATTTCTCTCAGGTTACTTAAATATATATATGTTTATTTATTTTGGTAAAGAGTGCAAGAAGGGGAGGGGCAGAGAGAGAGGGAGAGAGAGAACCCCACGCAGGCTCCTCACTGTTAGTGCAAAGCCCCATGTGGGTCTTGAACTCACAAACTGTGAGATCATGACCTGAGCTGAAATCAACAAGAGTCAGATGCTTAACAGACTAATCCACCCAGGTGTCCCTCTGTTAGATCACTTTAAATCTTAACCATTTAAAATTTTCCTAAGAGTAGAATACCAAGGTTTTCCCTTATTAGCTTGTTTTGTATATCCATTTATTTATTAGATCAGCAGACATTTATTAAGAGTTTACTCTGTGCCAGGTGCAGTTCCAAGAGCAGGGATTCAGCAGTATGGGAAATAAAACCCTGCTTTTCTTTTTAGTTGTGTAAATGCACTTCCTGCACCTATCATCCTACTTCTTAACTCTTATTTGTGTTTTATCTGCCATCCAGATTTGTTTGCGGGATCTTGGGAAATAGAGAGCATGTCTCAGTTGCCTTTTGTATCTCCAGTGCCAAATCCAGTGCCCGAGAATGAGTAAGAAATCATTAAGTATTCGTGGAACTGAGCCAGATGCCTCACTGGGTGCAGGGGAAGATCTCTTAGCCTAATTCCCCTAACTAGTGTGCTGAGTTACCAGGTGCTCTGAACTTCTGGAAACACACTGACTGATACCTGTAAGGTGCCCACTATATACACTGGTCATACCTTCTGTAATATACTCTTCCATTTTTCCTATGAGATAAGGCAGATATATACTGAGAATTATTCATGTTTCTTCTCAAATATTTTTGCCTATTGTACTTGTTGCTATAATTTGTAATCTATGAAAATTGATAAAACATGAAAATAGAAAGAAAAGATGTTTGTTGTTTCTGTGAAAACAAATTTGAATGCATTGGAACATCCCACTAAAGACAAGCTGCTTTTTAAAAAGTTGCTATTGAGTTAGGTGTGACAAAGCGATTTAAAACATTGAGAAAACAAGTATAAATATCCAGAAAGATTAATTGCCTTGCAGTAGCCTTTAAATTCTCATTCCACTTTAAAGAGAGAAATTTTTGGGCTGTCTGGGTGGCTCAGTCGATTAAGCAACTGACTCTTGATTTCAGCTCAGGCTATGATCTCATGGTTCATAGGTTCAAGTCCCAAATCAGGCTCTGCACTCTTAAGTGTAGAGCCTGCCTGGGATTCTCTCTCTCTCTCTCTCTCTCTCTCTCTCTCTTTCTCTCTCCCTTTCTCTGCTCCCTCCTGCTCATTTCTCTCTCTCAAAATAAATAAAATAAACTTAAAAAAATAAAAATTAATAAAGAGAAAAATTAGAATGAGCAGATAGCATTCTGTATATAGTTTATGCAAGAAAAATATATGGATCTCTAATTAAAGGAATGGCTTTGGCTTTACATCAAAAGTTTGACTGGTAAGTGAAAGTATATAAGTATGATTTGACATAATAATAGCTGTTTAAGTATGAAGCTTCCTCACAAAACTAAAAATAGAATTATCATATGATCCAGCAATCCTATTACTGAGTATTACCCAAAGAATGTGAAAACACTAATTCAAAGAGATATATGCAGCCCTATGTTTACTGCAGCATTATTTGTAATAGCCAAATTATGGAAGCAGCCCAAGTGTCCATTGAATGGATAAAGAAGTTGTGGTATATATACATAATGGGATATTATTCAGCCATAACAAGAATGAAATCTTGTCATTTGCAACAACATGGATGGACCTAGAGGGTATAATCCAAAGTGAAATAAATTAGTCAGAGAAAGGCAAATACCATATGATTTCACGCATATGTGGAATGTACGAAACAAAATAAACAAAGAAAAAAAGGGACAAACCAAGAAATGGACTCCTAACTATAGAGAATAAACTGATGGTCACCAGAGAAGACGCGCTGGGCAAATGGGTGAAACAGGTGACGGAGATTAAGAGTACACTTTTCATGATAAACACTGAATAATGCATATTCTTTAATCAATATATTTTAACCTGAAACTGATATAATACTGTATATTAACTCTCCTAGAATTAAACATTTTAAAAAACTAATCAATCAGAGGCAAGCAAAAACAATAATAATGATACACAATGAGTGAAGTAATATAGAGAAGATTGAGTGACCTGTATGTATGTATGTACAGGGGACTTCCAACTTATATCAATTTAAATACCATTTATGCATTATTTTAAAATTAGTTTAGAGTTTGTAACACCGATCTCAAAAAAAACCCCCACAACATTCTAAAATATAGACTTATAAGGCAATCAAGTCATTCTACTTTAGTCCATAAGGTATCTAATCACCATGTATGTAGTACATCATTTCTGTGTGGAAAATGTATTCCAAATTTCAAATCTATTCCAACAACATGCCTTCTCTGAGTAACAAAGATGTCCCCACTCATAAGGACAGAGAAGAAAGTGGAGGCTCTTATTCCTCTTACAGTCACTTGCAGGTCTGGAAATATTCAAGAGAAATTTTAAGTCAATTGTCTTTTGGAGGTGCTAGATCCATGTTCTAAACTATGCTGCACATCAGAATCACACGAGTAGCTTGTGAAAATACTAGTTCCCAGGCTCCACACTGGACCAGTGAAATCCAAATCTCAGTGACCTTGGCATTGGCAGTAATCATAGGCTCCAAGCAATCACAATGTGCACCAGGGTTGTGAACCACTGACTAACTCCTCTACCTCAGTATGACTGTTTTGCCAATTCAGGCCCTGGGCTCACAAATTGGAGAACTGTACACATGAGAACACATTTGGTTAAGAATATTTCTAAGTAGAAACCACATTGAACAACAGGTAAGAATAATCGGACCTAGACCAGAAAGATGTTTTGATTCACATAAATCACCAAAAGCAGTAAGGGAATGGCCTCCAATTTGTTCCTACTACTTGCTTTTTTCATAAGATGGATGAATAAAGCAAGGAAGAAAAAGGCAAAGAGATATATATCTATATGTAGATATATAGATATCTGTTTAATTTCATTCACACACATACAAACACACAGAAGTTTTATTATATTGTTGCTCTAAATAAAGAACTATTGGCCCTGTGGTGCTACGTAAGGGAACTTCTATCATAATAACAAATAATGGAAAAAAGTGTTCCACTTCCTGGGTATAAGTAAGTACATTTCAATATGGGCAACTCCCGAATACTGAAGAGCTTCGAGTACCCAAAGGGAAGAATGGCAGAAATAGATACAGTGACAGATTCACTGAGATTTTCAGTTGGAGATTCCTGCTTGTCAGGATTGAAATCACAGTGCCATTTATAGGCCACTCCAGTCTTTGCTGAATCGTACTAAGCATGGAAAGCCATGAGGAGGAGAGATGGGAAACTTACTTCTCCATTTCAGAAAAAAAATATAAATCATTGATCGCAAAGTTGACAATGATAATCCTGTGGCCAAATATACGACGCTTCACAAGGCTTATATCACCATTCTCAAGGTCTGTACTCCGGACATTTGTGGCATTTGTGGTTGGTCGTCCTGATACATTTGGTGATGTGGAGAGATCTGAGAGAGAACGAGGAAGGAATTAAAATCTAATTGGATCAAGTCATTCATAAACTTGAAGCCTCTGACATGGGCATAACCAAAATGAAGAAAGGAAACTGTGGACCCATCTTTGGACTTGTTGAAACAGTGATTTCCTACCCTTTGCCTCAACCTTTTACTTTGACTTGAAGTACTGCTGAAAAAGCCATCTGCTCAGACGGTTTTACACCACACACAGACACACACACACACACACACACAACTGTGTACCAAAAGCACAAAAAAGTATGTTTTCCTGGTGCTTGTGTCATAGAAATATGATTGCACTGGAGTTATGCCAATCCCTAACATTTCTACAGAAAGTGGATATGCAGATGTGACCTTCAAAATGGAGTCTGTGATTCTGATAAGCTTATTCAAGGTTTATCAGGGAAGTAATTTAGAAGTAAACTGGGAAAGCGGCACAACACAAAAGCCAAACATCAAAAGTAAAGAAGATTATTTAAAAAACAGAGAGTAGGGCATTAAGGTAGAAAACAGACAGGAATGAATAAAGATGAACATAGAAGGGGCGCCTGGGTGGCTTAGTCGGTTAAGCGTCCGACTTTCGCTTAGGTCATGATCTCACGGTTCGTGGGTTCGAGCCCCGCGTCGGGCTCTGTGCTGACTGCCAGCTCGGAGCCTGGAGCCTGTTTCAGTCTGTGACTCCCTCTCTCTCTGACCCTCCCCTGCTCACACTGTCTCTCTCTCTCTCCTAGAAATAAATAAAACATTAAAAAAAAAAGATGAACGTAGAAGATTCTAGAAGGTTTGAATTGTGTCACCAAAAAAAGTCACTTATTTTAGAAAGTTTCNTCTCTCTCCTAGAAATAAATAAAACATTAAAAAAAAAAAGATGAACGTAGAAGATTCTAGAAGATTTGAATTGTGTCACCAAAAAAATGTCACTTATTTTAGAAAGTTTCTTGACTAGGGTATATGTAAAGAAGTTCATTCATAGGGATTTGGGGCTGTATTGGCAAGCAGACCCTAGTTAATTGTCCATCTGGGATTAAGAAAATTGTCTAGTCCAGCTCTAGGATTTACTATTTTTCCTGTAAAATGCATTATTCTGGATATCTGTTCAAAAATCATTGATGTGGGTGTGGTGGTTCCTATGACATAAGGGGGACTCCTTTTGGAGCAGTGTTACATATAAGATGGCAGGGTACCACAACATTCAATAAACAGCTAGCACTTGTTATGTTCCAGACATTGTGTTAGGTCCTAGGGTTATAGCACCAAATAAAACAAAAAGCTCCTCTTTCCTACTTTATAATCTTTATCTCTTAGACTTGAGTTTGAAGGGGGAAAAAAGTCTGAAAAACAGGAAAGTTGGTATGATGGTCAAGGATTTTAAGAAATGAAGGTGCTAAATTCACTCAAGAAATCTGGGAGCAGTTATATACTTATAAACCAGCTCTGGTAAGGAAGGGGAAATCTGATTTGTAGTATTTGGTGATTTCTATAATAAATACTTCTATCATAGTTGATCTCAAGCTATTGATGGCTCACAAAATGCCCTGAATATTTAACAGTTGCCTTTCAATTGGGCTAAGATTGTTAGGTTGGGTTATTATTTTTTTAAAAGCAAGACCTAACTCTATGCTGGCTACCAGAAGAGCACTTTATTTTTTTTAAGTGTTTTTAATGCTTATTTATTTTTGAGAGAGAGAGAGATAGAGGAGGGGCAGAGAGAAAGGGAGACACAAAATTTGAAGTGGGCTCGAAGCTCCACACTATCCGTACAGAGCTGGACACAGGGCTTGAAGTCACGAGCCATGAGATCGTGACCTGAGCTGAAGTCAGATGCTTAACCAACTGACCCACCCAGATGCCCCCAAAAGAGTACTTTAAATATAGGGCATAAATAGGTTATAGATACAAGAATGGAAAAGATAATATGTGCTAACACTAATTAAAAAACTGGAGTGCCTATTTTAATATCAGACAAGGTAGATTTCAGAAAAAAAAGAGTATTACCAAGGATAAAGAAAGTGTTTTTTGTAATGATAAATGGGTCAATTGAAGGCCATAACAATCCCAGAAAAGGCTAAATGATAGTGATAGAAAGCAGACTAATGGCAGGTAGATCTCCCACTGAGCTACAGAAACACTCTTCTTGGGCTCTCTCATACAATACTAAGGATATGGGAAATTGAAGAATGGTGACATTGGACTTCCTACCATTCTGGGGCGTACAGGTTTGAACTAATTTTATTTAAAAGAAGAAACAAAAGAGCTGGAACTACTCCAAAATCCTAAATGTTTGTGAAGCAGTTCATAAAACATACATACAAAACCGTTTGCAAATTAGAAAATATAATATTAAAAAATTCCAATAGAAAAATAGAAAAAGAACATAAACAATTCAAAAAAGAATACAAAAGACCAATAAATCAAAGTGCTAATTACTAAAGAAACATACATAAGAATGGCACATTATTTTTCATTTACCAGATTGGCAGTTTTTAAAAAACAATGCATAGAGAAACTGCTCCACTGCTCTCCTGGCCCAGTCTCCAGCTGGGAAGCAGCCTGGCCTGTGGGATTACACTTTCGGCGGTATCTT
>NW_027529934.1:7919384-8054418 GCF_008692635.1 Crocuta crocuta | reverse complement strand
AGATCACGACCTAAGCGAAAGTCGGACGCTCAACCGACTAAGCCACCCAGGCGCCCCTTTCGGCGGTATCTTTAAAGCATGCAGACTAAGACCTGGAAACGAGGCCTGGCTTGGGACACAGAATATGGCCAACCTTGGCTACACCCACAGCACAGGGAGATCAGACCCAAAAGAGTGATTTGCAACACTTGGTTTGAGAAGGGACTGGGGCGCCACCATTTTTCTCCCCACAACCACCAAGGCGGGACCTCAGAGAGCAGCCCACAGAACCTCAGTGGAGGCAACACCTGCCTAAAACAAACCATGCCCACCCCTGCTAGAGAGCTGCTTTTTCTTTTTTACCTAGCCCAGGGCAAGAGCAACATTGATGCATTGCTGTGATTACTTCTAGATCAATTCTTTCTATTCAGATATATTTTACCTTATCTCATTCTTATCCCTCCCTTCTCTTGGACTGGGCACACTCGTCATTGGTTTGCTTAAAGAGTCACATTTAATCCGTTCTCTAGATGCATATTCTACACCTCCATCGTTACCTTCCTTTCTCTCTCTCTCTCTGAAATAATCAGACTATATAGTTTCTTTGGGTAACATTATCTTCGTTTCTTTCTCTTCACCACCCACAATATTCTCCTCTTTCTCTCTCTGAATTAAGCCTCTTAGTCTCTCTGTCTGGTCATTGTCCAATTTCACTTCCTCCCTGCCCCTGTCATTTCTCTCTTTGTATATGCTGTTCCATTAACACTGCACACACCCTGCTCTTTATTTATAGCTGGGAATTCTGGTTTTATGCTTTTAAACTATTTTTGTCTTTTGGTTTCTCTTTCTTTTCTTTTCTTTTTTCTTTCTCTTTCAGTTTACTTATTTGTTGGATTTGTCTGGGCGTTTGCGTGCCTTTGTTCCCTGTGTGTTTCTCTGTCTGTTTTCCTTTTCAGGGCTAGCTCAAGAAACAAACCGAAGTACACATGGTGGAGAGTCTCAAATATCAGTATGAGTAGGGGAATAAAATAAACAAAGTCTCAACAAGAGAAACCAAGAGACACCATTAAAAGAACACTTTCTGAAGAGACAGTCCCTGAACAGTCAATGAACCTTCTTTAATAGAGCAGTACTTGCAGGTGCAGAGCACATAACAAGCTTTTAAAACTGACAAGAGACAGAAAGCTAGCCAAAATGATTAAACAGAAGAACTCTCATCTAAAGAAATTCCAGGAAGAAGTGATAGCTAAAGAACTGCTCAAAATAAATATAAGCAACATAACCAAACAAGAATTTAGAACAATAGTCATAAAATTAATCTCTGGGCTTGAAAAAGTCATAGAAGACATCAGAAAAACTATTGCTACAAAGACTATGGACCTTAAAAATAGTTGTGATGAATTTAAAAATGCTATAAATGAGGTACATAATAAAATGGAAGCATCCAAACCACGGACTGAAGAGGCAGAGAGGCGAATAGATGAATTAGAAGACACAATTATAGAAAAAGAGGAAGCCGAGAAAAAGAGAGAAACTGATCCAGAAGCATGAAAGGAGAGTTCGAGAGCTGATTGATACAATCAAACGGAACAATATCCATATCATAGGAATTCCAGAAGAGGAAGAGGGAGAGAAAGATGCTGAAGGGGTACTTGAACAAATTATAGCTGAGAACTTCCCCAATCTGGGGAAGGAAACAGACATTGAAATCCAAGAGGCACAGAGAACTCCCCTCAGCCATAAATTGAATCGATCTTCTGCATGACATATGATAGTGAAACTGGTAACATATAAGGACAAAGAGAGAATTCTGAAAGCAGCTAAGGATAAAAGGGCCCTAACATACAAAAGGAGATCTATCAGAGTGTTGACAGACTATTTACTGAAACTTGGCAGGCCAGAAAGGAATGGCAGGAAATCTTCAATGAACAGAAAAAATATGCAGCCAGAATCCTCTATTCAGCAAGCCTGTCATTCAGAATAGAAGGAGAGATAAAGGTCTTCCCAAATAAACAAAAATGGAAAGAATTCATCGCCACTAAACCAGCCCTATAAGAAATCCTAAGGGGGACTCTATGAGGGAAGTGTTGCAAGGAACACTACTACAAGCATGAATTCTGCTGAGAACACAATGACTCTGAACCCATATTTTTCAATAATAACACTGAATGTAAATGGGCTAAATGCTCCAATTAACGACATAGGGTAGCATAATGGATCAAAAAACAAATCCATCTATTTGCTATCTACAAGAGACTCATTTTAGACCTGAGGACACCTTCAGATTGAAAGTGAGGGGATGAAGAAATATCTATGATGCTACTGGAAGTCTAAAGAAATATGGAGTAGCCATACTTATATCAGACAAACTGGACTTTAAAGTAAAGGCAGTAACAAGGGATGAAGAAGGGCATTATATAATAATTACAGGGCCTATTCATCAGGAAGAGCTAACAATTATGCATGTCTATCCACCAAATTTGGAAGCACCCAAATACAGAAAACTATCACAAACAGAAACAATCTTATGGATAAGAATGTGCTGATAGCAGGGGACTTTAATATTCCACTTACAGCAAATAGATAGATCAACTAGACAGAAAAATCACTAAAGAAACAATGGACTTGAATGACACATTGGACCAGATGGATTTGAGAGATATATTTAGAACTCTACATCCCGAGGCCATGGAATTCACTTTCTTCGCAAGTGCACATGGCACATTCTCCAAGATAGATCACATACTAAGTGATAAAGCAGTCCTCAATAAATATGAAAGAACTGAGATCATACCATGCACACTTTCAGATCATAACGCTATGAAACTTGAAATCAACCACAGGAAAAAGTCTGGAAAACCTCCAAAAAGATGAAGGTTAAAGAGCACCTTACTAAAGAATGAATGGGCCTATCAGGCAATTAGAGAAGAAATTAAAAATATATGGAAACAAATGAAAATGAAAATACAACAATCCAAACTCTTTGGGATGCAGCAAAGGCAGGTCTAAGAAGAAAGTACATTGCACTCCAGGCCTATTTCAAGAAACTAGAAAAATGCAAATACAAACTCTAACAGCACACCTAAAGGAACTAGAAGCAGAGCAACAAGAGCACCCCAAGCCCAGCAGAAGAACACAAATAATAAAAATCAGGGCAGAAATAAACAATATAGAATTCAAAAAAACAGTTGGACAGATCAATGAAAACAAGACTTGGTTTTTTGAAAAAAGAAACAAAATTGATAAACCTCTAGCCAGGCTTCTCAAAAGAAAAGAGAGAGCACTCAAATAGACAAAATCATGAATGAAAATGGATTTATTACAACCAAACCNTCTTTAACAGATGGTCCTGGGAGAACTGGACAGCAACATGCAGAAGAATGAAACTAGACCACTTTCTTACAGCATCCACAAAAATAAACTCAAAATGGATGAAAGACCTGAATGTGAGACAGGAAACCATCAAAACCCTAGAGAAGAAAACAGAAAAAAACCCTCTTTGACCTCAGCTGCAGCAATTTCTTACTTGACACATCCCCAAAGGCAAGGGAATCAAGAGCAAAAATGAACTATTGGGACTTCATCAAGATAAAGAAAAAGCTTCTGCACTGCAAAGGAAACAACCAACAAAAAACTAAAAGGCAACCGAGGTAATGGAAAAAGATAGTCACAAATGACATCAGATAAAGGGCGAGTATCTAAAATCCGTAAAGAACTCACCAAATTCCACACCTGAAAAACAAATATTTCAGTAAAGAAATGGGCAGAGACATGAATAGAGACTTCTCTAAAGAAGACATCCAGATGGCCAACAGACACATGAAATGACGTTCAACGTCACTCATCATCAGGGAAATACAAATCAAAACCACACTGAGATACCACCTCACACTGGTCAGAGTGATTAAAATGAACAAATCAGGAGACTATAGATGCTGGTGAGGATGTGGAGAAACAGGGATTCTCTTGCACTGTTGGTGGGAGTGTAAACTGGTGCAACCACTCTGGAAAACAATGTGGAAGTTTCTCAAAAAATTAAAAATAGAACTACCCTATGACCCAGGAATAGCACTGCTAGGAATTTATCCAAGGGATACAGGAGTGCTGATGCATAGGGGCACATGTGCCCCAATGTTCATAGCAGCGCTTTCAACAATAGCCAAATTATGGAAAGAGCCTAAATGTCCATCAACTGATGAACGGATAAAGAAAATGTGGCTTATTTATACAATGGAATACTACTTGGCAATGAGAAGGAATGAAATTAGGCCATTTGCAGCAACGTGGATCGAACTGAAGGGTATTATGCCACGTGAAATAAGTCAGTCAGAGGAAGACAGATACCATATGTTTTCACTCAGATGTGGATCTTGAGAAACTTAACAGAAGACCATGGGGGAGGGGAAGGGGAAAAAAGTTATAGAGAGGGATGGAGACAAACCATAAAAGACTCTTAAATACTCAGAACAAACTGAGGGTTGATGAGGGGTGGGAGAGAGGGAAAAATGGGTGATGGGCATTTAGGAGGGCACTTGTTGGGATGAACACTGGTTGTTTTATGGAAACCAATTTGACAATAAAATATATTTTTTAAAAAGACTGTAAATGTCATGAGAACATATGCTGCATGTTTACTACTGTATCCCCAGCATCTGGCAAAGTTCCTGCTCCATAGTGGATTCTCAAAAAGTGTTGAATGAATGAATGAAATAATAAATATAGTAGTGGAATAAATCTATACTATGGACAAATCGTTTTGTAAATTATAAGATCTTGCTATGCTTTAGCAAGACTAGTCATTCTCCACCATTGATGGCTCTGTAGGCAGAAGCCACTGGACTCACATCCTTTGTAAGCAGAGGTGACCTTGGCTTTGTACCCAGGACCTGGAGTTCTTGCTAGACCCAAAGCTAACACAGGCATGACACAAACAGCCCTGCAGCTTCTTATCTGGGCTAACCCCTGGGTCTGGAATGTGAACAGGAAAGGCAGTAAATAAAGAAGTGACTTACTTTCCTTGCTACTTTGTACTTCTAGGTGAAGATATTCTTCAAATGCTTGGCGATTAGTGGGATTAGACATAAATCTGCGGTACTTGCAAAAGCTCTTAATAAAGCTAATCATTTTCAGCCAGCCTTTCTTCTGAAAAGAGAGAGGTATGCCACATTCGTCAGTATAGCTTCTGTTCAGTGAAAGCCTACTATGCCAGAAACTTGACATTCATTACATTTAATCCTCACAATACCTCCTTTTACAGGAAATAATCTTTAGCTCCAATTTAAAGATGAGGAAATTCAGGTCAGAGAATTATAAGCCTTCCCTAAATTAAGTGGATAATGGGTAGAAGATTCTGTCTTTACTTAGGCATGGGGCCACTGGCAATGCTCATTCTACCACCATTTTTCTATGGTAAGACTTAAGATGCCATGATTAGGAGAGAGAGTGTGAGAGCTAAGAACAGGAAGAAAACAGGAGTCAGAGATAAGTAAAACTCACAAGAAGAGAATAATGGCTTGGGCAGATTTGAAGTGCTGAAGTAATAAGGAAATGAGTAAAACCATTTCTAATCATTAAAAAAAATATATAATTACACGCGCACACACACACACACACAAATGTATTTTATAAATTCCTCATCTGTTTTATAATACCCAGTGACCATTCTGTAATTCATTTGCCCCTTGACAAATTGATATTTAGAGCCAGAAAGGATCTTATTGATCAAATAGTTCAGTTGTCTCATTCAACAAAGTGGGCTCCTCAATGTAAGGATGACTTTAGAGAGCTGGTAGTGAAATGCAAAAATCTCTGGATTCGAGATCAGAAACGTTGAGTCTGGAGCCTAGCTTCTCCATAATTGTGTAATTTGGGTCAACTCAATTTGTCTCAATATCGCCATGTGTAAGATAGAAACAACAGCCTTCAGGGTTGTGGTGAGGGCTAGTGATTATACATGTAAACTCCAATGCAGTGTTTGGCACAAAATAGGCACTAAGTCCATGTTGGTTTCTTTTTATCTTTTCTCATCTAAGAGCAGCTGTAAGACTTGAAATTAAAAGGAAGTCTGCTGGCTCTGGGTGCAATATTCTTTTTAATGTCCTACATGATCATTCATGGTATCCTGACATAGAGTTGACTCATGTATGGAAGAAATAAAGAGGAGAAAGGAAGGAGCAGAAGTGTTCACATCTGGAGTATAGGATCAATGGGCATAGATGCCCATTGCCTATGCCTACTTTCAGAAATATCATAATTTTTGGAGTCAGATGGAGCTGGGCTCAAATTTTTCTGATACTAATCAACTCTATAATACATCGAGCAAGTGATTATTTAAAGGAAACATATTTTTTCTCAGATCGTATGAAGAGACTTTCCTGAATAACATTCCTGTCTGGGGGAGCATGTGTCTTAGTGGAGGGGGTCTGAAGTACAATGGGATTTACTGAGAAACTTCTTTGTAAAAACTGTATTATTGTCATTTCCTTACAAAACTATATTTTGGAAAATTATATACTGTCAATTAAAGTGCTTTTCTATAAGCTGGAAAAAAAATTCCTGTCTCCTCTTTCTTCCCTTTTCCTCTCCTCCCACAGAGGAGAATGGATTAAACATTTGATACGTTTGGAAGGAGAAAATAGACATGTTTTGCTGTCAGCCTTCTGCATTCTCTCTCTGGGAGTTGCTTGTTTGCAGGATACCTGTGTTTAGGCCTGCCTTTGTCATTCATAAGGGGTTCACTCAGGTAAATGCAGGCTTAAGCTATTCTGTCAGGGAGCTGGACCTGTAACTAAGTTTAAGTTGGGTGCAATTTGGGATTATTAAACCCATTTGGCTTCACGGTCAACCCATGTCCTTCAAACTAGCTTTCAGCCATAAAAACACTTACATTTGGGGGCGGGGGGCTGGGTGGCCAGTCAGTTTAGCCTCTGACTCTTGGCTTCTGCTTAGGTCATGATCTCACAGTTTGAGCCACAGCATGGAGGCTTCTTGGGATTCATTCTCTCTCTCTCTCTCTCACTCAATCCCTTCCTTCTTCTCCTCCTCCTCCTCCTTCTCTCTCTCTCTCAAAATAAATAAATAAACTTTAAAAAGTTTTTTAAAAACACTGACATTTTGATCTCCACGTATTTGACCCTTAAGTCTATCACTCAATTGGTTCTAGTCACAGAGTGAAAACAGGGATTTTCTTAAATTCCCACTGTAATAATTTCTCTGGGCCTCAGAATTTCTTTGTATAATGTGAATTAAGAAACCTCTCCAAAAGAGTGGTTGTTTTGGTGAATAAATAAGCTAACAATGAAACTGTTTTGCATGGTTGACAATGCCTAAGCAGTGCTTTTCTTGTCCCCAATGTCTTATCTTCACTGTCTTCCTCACTGACCTGAGATTCCTGTAGGAAAGTTGTTGTCTTTGAGGGCTTCTTAGAAGTTTGCACTTCAATATGCCCTTCCTGGGGGTAAGGTGGGAACAGCTCTTGGTAATCTTTAAACCTGTCAAAAGGAGACCAAGGACATCAAAGAAGGCAAACACCTGGTACATAAAAGGTAACAGTGAAGGCAAATCTATCTCAGCTTTTGGAGGAAGTTGAGAAAATGGGAATTGAGGAATGATGAGACATTTACAAATATTCTTCTTACAATTTCAATCCTTTGCTAATGGTAACCTATCCTTCCTAGTCAGTACTATACTAAATACCTGAAGTGTGTGTGTGCATGTGTGTGTGCACATGCATATGCATAGGTAGGTAAGTAGAGGATTCAAGATAAATTTGACTTTTCTCTTGTAGGGAAGCTCTGGCAGTGAACTTTTGGCATTTGAGATTCTTTGAGTACTACAGCGTTCAGAAGCCAATGAGCAGGTCCAGAAAGAACCTTGGCCTTCACTGATCAATACTCACCACTTTTCTTCCAGAGATTTCATGACATAGCTCTGTATCATTAATAATGTAGCCGTGCTGATATGACCCATGTGAGAGATTTCTTGGATAATAGGGGCATCACACTGCAGCATTTCTTCTAAAAAATACAAGAGAGAAAAAGTCCTCATCTTCTTGTCTACCATTTCTGAGGTAGCCAGTGTGTTTTTCCTCTTAGAGTCTGTCTCTTATTCTCAATCTGGTTAGACTCTGAACTCTCCACAATTTGTCTGAAAATCTCAAAAGCAGGGTTGCAGAGCCAATACAGCCCTGGTTTACTTCCATTCAAATTTCTAAGATGAGTGCTTAAGGGGAGAGAAATATTTAAAGGACTCATCTCTGCAGCTAATTTAAAGTTTTTGGTTTAGGAAGAGAGCAGAGCAGTAAAGGATTAATGTTAAACTACAGGGGTAAATGGGGAATCCAAGATTACAAATAAGTGTCATGAGGGCAATGTAATTCTCCAGGTGTTCAGAGACTATTTTGTTCATGAAAACTTATCAAGGACAAGATCTACATACTTCTCTTTGTCTTCTTCCTGAGACTCAACAAATAAATATTTCTTACAAGTAAAGATTTGTCAGTTTTACCTCTCTTTTTACTTTCATAAAATTTCTAACCTGATCTAGGTTACCACAAGTAAGCGCACGCGCGCACACACACACACACACACACACACATTCATTTGTGCCAAAATAAAAGGCTTTACCTTCATTGTTTTGCTATGGATTTGTTTACTTTGAGGATGGAATTATGCTCACCTCTCTTTTTTTTCTTCTAGAATTATAGGGCCAATACTTTACTTACAACTTTCATTTCTGGCATGGGTCAAATTGTCCTACCTCCATAGGCAAGAAGACAAAACTTATGAAACAAAAGATTTTCAGGGAGACAGTTTTCTCCTCCCCAGTAAAACTCTGTCTACAACCCATAACTGGCGAGAACTCCAATTTTACATGTAGCTAACTCTTGCTCTTGTATCTAATTTCTGTCTAGTGGATTTAAGGGTCAGATAACTTGAGTTTGAATTCAAGTTCTCTGTGTTTCATATTCCTTATTAGTAAAATGGAGCTATTCATTCCTAACCTATAGAGATTAAACAAGAGCCTATTTTCAGTGTTGAATACAGTTAAATGAGAGGATACATTTCACATATAAGTACAAGTGTCTTACACTTGGCTCCTCATACTAGGATTATACTTTAGACTGATTAGTGTTGCTCTCTGCTTCTACTGTCCTTTTTAATCTTTGTCCCAATTCTGCTTGTGTGGCCACTGCTTTGTCCTGCTCTTTCAGGGGACTCACATGAGACAGGTTTTGTGTCAAACTCTTCTCCTAAAATACTACAGGGAAAAGGAAACAGTATCAAGAAAAAGGATGCATACCAGCAGGGACTTTGCCATGGAAGAAAGTCTTGATTATATTTTCAAACAGAAACTTGTACATCTTTTCATTTGTCTCAATACTGATCTTATGGATGGCCATCAGGAATTTCAAGGGGCTATCAGCTTTCCGTTCTTTGAGGAACTCCTTGAAGAATTCCAAGTGACCTGTATTTAGGAGGACTTCTGTCAAGTTTCTGGAAAACAAGAAAGCATCATTGGTGAAGAGAAAGGAATGATGACCCTGGATTCTGCTTCAAGTATGGAACGGGGAAGGGCATCTCCCAGATTGTGGGGCCTTTAGCTGTGTGTAAAAAGTAGGGTGAAAAAATTGGTTACTATTTCCTTAGAGATAACTTTAAAATTTTATATGCACATGTGCCCCAGTGTTTATAGCAGTGCTTTCAACAATAGCCAAATTATGGAAAGAGCCTAAATGTTGATCAACTGATGAATGGATAAAGAAGATGTGGTTTATATATATAATAGAATACTACCTGGCAATGAGAAAGAATGAAATCCTGCCAATTGAACTGGAGGGTATTATGCTAAGTGAAAGAAGTCAGAGAAAGACAGATATGTTTTCCCTCATATATGGAACTTGAGAAACTTAACAAAAGACCATGGTGGAAGGGTAGGGGGGGGAAATAGTTACAATAGAGAAGTAGGGAGGCAAACCATAAGAGACTCTTAAATACAGAGAACAGCTGAGGGTTGATGGGGGGGTGGGTGTCGGGGAGAGGGAAAAATGGGTGATGGGCATTGAGGAGGGCACTTGTTGGGATAAGCACTGGTGTTGTATGTAAGTGATGAATCACAGGAATCTCCCCAAAACCAAGAGCACACTGTATACACTGTATAGCCAGTTTGACAATAAATTATATTTTAAAAAGAGTAAAATAAAAATGTAGCCTCTACTTCTGTTTAAAAAATAAAATAAAATTTTATATATCCACCCTAAGCTCGGTCCAATCATCTGATAACCCTAATGCAGGACGAGGAGAGGTATTTTAAAGGATATAATTTTTTTCAAGGAAATCTTCTTTTTACATCATACATTTAAAGCAACTCCTAACTGACAGTCATTTCAGTGAGGCAGAGATGAGTGATCAGTTGCTATTGATCAATATGTCTAAATGTCTTTTGCTGACTTATTCTTTCACATTTTCTTAAATATAGGTGCCCCTGATGTTTAATCCTCAAACATTTTTACTTCTGCCTTATGACTCCCCCACCCCCCGCACCCCACCCCTCATAATGTCTGCATCCTCTGGGTTTCAGTTTTTATTGATATGAGGAAGTGGTTTCATTTCACTTCGATTTTCACTGATACCATATCCCACTTCAAATTTCAGCTGCCCTTTGAACCTCATCTTTGTCATAGTTAATATTTAATAATAATATACACACACCACATGTTGTTCAACTTATTCTTCCTCCTTTATGTACCTATTTCTTTAACTATGATGTTAGCTCTCAGGGGTTTTTTTAATAGATGATCTTTACACATAAGAGAGAGTATGCTTCTATTTTAAGTTTTGAGATGGATTTTTTATGAATGGGTGATGGATTTTTTAAATGCTTTTCATGCATCAATTGATATAATCATGTGGAGTATCCCGCCTATTTTATTAATAAGGCATATTAATTGATTTTTGGATGTTAAAAAGCAACTGTGCATTTGTAGGATAAATCTCACTTGATCATGCTTTATAATATTTTCTATATCTTGCTGGATTTGGTTGGCTAATATTTTGTTGAGGATTTTTATATCTATATTTGAGAGGGATATTGGTGTGTAATTTTCATTTCTTATGATATCTTTGTTTGGCTTTGGGATCAGGATAATATTTTTTGGTCTCATAGAATAATTTAGCAAGTGTTCCTTTTTCCTCTATTTTCTTAAAGACTTCATGGACTATTGGTATTATTTGTCTTAACTATTTTTTTTTTTACATTTTTTTTTAATGTTTTTATTTATTTCTAGGAGAGAGAGAGAGAGAGACAGCGTGAGCAGGGGAGGGTCAGAGAGAGAGGGAGTCACAGACTCTGAAACAGTCTCCAGGCTCTGAGCTGGCAGTCAGCACAGGGCCCGACGCGGGGCTCGAACCCACGAACCGCGAGATCATGACCTAAGCGAAAGTCGGACGCTTAACCGACTAAGCCACCCAGGCGCCCCCTATTTGTCTTAACTATTGCATAAATTTCTCCAATGAAGCCATCTGTACCTAGACTTTCTCTGTGAGAAAATTTTAAGCTACTAATTTAATTTCTTCTCTTGTTACAGATTTACTCACATTTTTCTACTGCTTAAGTCAGTTTCAGAAATTTGGGTATCTCTAGGAATTTATTAAATTCACCTAAGTTGTCTAATTTGTTCCTTGAATTTCTTTAAAATCTTATGTTGTCTTTCAATCCAGACTTTGGTTATCTGTGTCATTTCACTTTTCCCCTTTGGCTGGTATAGCTAATGGTTTATCAATTTTTTTTATCTTTACAAAATATCTACTTGTGCTTCAATTTTCTCTATTTTTCTCTATATTTTGTTGATATTTATTATTTATGTCCTCGACTTCCCTTGAGTTTAGTTTGAATATATCATCCCAACTTTGGTCTCCATTGTTTCTGATATGAAGTAAACTGTAATCTTGTTGCAGTTCCCTTGAATATGTCATTTTTCTCTTGTAGCATTTAAGACTTTTCTCTTTGTCTTTCAAAATTTGACTATGATGTGTCTAAATGTGGATCCTTTGAGTTTATCCTACTTGGCATTCATAAAGCTCTTTGCACATCTTAATTGTGGCTTTAATAAAATTTGGAAAGTATTCAACAGTTACATATTCAAAAACTTTTCTGCCCCCTTTTCTCTCCTTCCTCTTCTGGGATTTTCATTATTTGTGTGTTGGTGTGCTTAGTAGCATCTCTTAAGTCTGTGAGGTTCTGTTTGTTTCTTTATTCTTTTTTTCTTCAGACTGGGTAATGTCTATTGAGCTACTTTGAATTTCACTGATTCTTTTGCCAACTTCAAACTGCTGTTGATTCTCTCTAGTGAATTTTTCATTTCAGTTATTGTACCTATCAACTCCAGATATTTTTAATTAATTAATTTTTTAATTTAAATCCAAGTTAGTTAACATGTGGTATAGTAATTCTTTCAGGAATAGAATTTAGTGATTCATCACTTACATAATAACATCCAGTGCACATCCCAACAAGTGCCATCCTTAATGTCCACTGACCATTTAGTCCATCCCCCCACCCAACACCTAACCAGCAACCCTCAGTTTATTCTCTATATTTAAGAGTCTCTTATAGTTTGTCTCCCTCTGTTTTTTATCTTATTTTTGCTTCCCTTCCCCTATGTTCATCTGTTTTGTTTATTAAATGTCACATATGTCAATGACAGATTTTTATTTGTTCTATTTTATAATTCTGATCTTATTAATATTTTCTATTTGATGAATCATTGTCATCATATTTTCCTTTTAATTCTTTAAGTATGGTTTCCTTTACTTCATTAAACATATTGCTGACAAGTCTTTGATAAGTCCAACATCTAAATAACTTCAGAGACAGCTTCTATTGCTTGCTTTTTTTCCTTCTGTGTATCAGTCATACTTTCCTGAGTGCTTTTTATTTTGGTGAGGGGAGGGGTATTCTCATGATTTGTTGTTGTTGTTCTTTAAAGTTGACATTTAACATAAAATAATAATTTACAGAGTTCTGAAATTTTTTGACAGGTTTGTTCAGTGTCAACATTACTTTTTTTTTCTGAGAGAGAGAGAGCAGGAGAGAGGGGTAGAGGGAGAAAGAGAATCTTAAGATCCAATGCAGGGCTGGATCTCATGACTGTGAGATCATGGCCTGACTCAAAATCAAAAGTCAAAAACTTAACCAACTGAGCACCCAGGTGCCCCTTTATCATTGCTTTTATGGGGAGACAATTTGTGATGTTCTTCCTCTACCATTCTAGAAGTCTGATTCTTCCTCTTCAGTGGTTTTAAAATCTATATCTTCCCTTCCATTTCTACTCCAACTGTTTAATTCAAGGATTTTTAGATGTTTATTTATTTTTGAGAGCAGGAGAGAGAGAGAGAGAGAGTGCAAGAGTGAGAAGAGCAGAGACAGAGGGAGGATTCAAAGCAGGCTCTGAGCTGTCAGTACAGAGCCCAACATGGGGTTTAAACACACGAACTGTGAGATTGTGAACTGAGCCAAAGTCAGATCTTAAGCAACTGAGCCACCAGACACCCCTAATTCAAGCTTTTAATATCACTTGTATGAACAACTACAGCAACCTTCTAGCTATTATTTATGTCTTCAGTCTCTGATGCTCTGAATCCTCATATATCATTACTATTTCTGCCAGGGTAATGTTTTCTAAATCCATATAATAGGTATTTCTGGTACTCTTTTCAAACAAACCTCAAGAAATTCTCATTTCCAGTTAATCAATAGAAACTCCTTAATGATTTTTTCAAGACTTTATGTTATTTGGTCTCAATCTGGCTTTCTAATATTATGCTTTATGTTCCTTCACCCCATGTGTTGTATGCTTTAACACCACTGGACTATTTTCAAGTTTTTAAATACTTCTATATTTTTAGTTTATATGTTTGTGTCATTTCTTTAGCTTGGAAGGCTTAGCCCTACCCTCAAAATACTCTCATTTCTTTGCACATGAACATGAAATTGTACATGTAGTTTGGAATCTCTTCTGATAATTTAACTTTCATAATCCTCACTCAAAATTTCCTTCTATTTCCTATACCCTTATAGTAATTATCCAATATTTTATTATAAAATTTTAAGGTCAGCCTTATAAGTGCAAGGAATATATTTCATTCTTGTAACATTAGTGTCTATGACACAATATATGTTCAGTAACTGCTTATTACATTGAATGAGGGCTAGGGACAAGGTTAAAGAGAAATGCAACTGCAGTATCCATGGGGCATTCTGTTTTGGTCTTAACTGAAAACATGAAACCGACTGTAACACTTCTCTGATACTTAACTAAGTTGGAGAATAGGTATTTCTGTAGACACAGTGGAAAGTGGTGCAGATTCGAACAACAATAGAAATAAATGATTAATGGTCAGAGAACAATTTCAGTTCCTTTAAGGGAAGGAAGATCTATCTAGAGTATTTAGAAGAGAGAGAGGACTTATCACCCTCAATGAATGTTATCAGTAACTGAAAGCATACTTTGGAAAGTTTTCTCTATGCAAAATATTCTCTCAGTGACTTTGACTACCAAATCTATATGTGTTACTATATCTTCATCTTCTTTAAGAACTTTCCATATACCTAGTCACTAATAGGTAATAATTGAATAAACAATAAATAATGGAATAAATGGCATGGCCTACAAGAAAATCATAGTCAAGTTGAAAAAATAGAAAATATACCTAAAAACTAAAGAGCAGTAAAAAGTAGCACATGGTAAGTGATTTGTGTTGTATTTTAGGGATTTTGTGCTCAGAGAAGAGGGAAGTCATAGCGACATACATCTGAGGAACTTTTTATGTAGAAGTAGCACTGGTGCTAAGGTAAGTAGAAAGAAGTGGACACTTCTGAAAAAAAGGGCCACAGGGCTTTTTCCTAGAAGTGAGACCTTAATAAGGTTTAATCTAGGATTGATTATAAGGGGGAGAGACATGAAATAAGGGACCAGTTAGGAGGTTACTACAATAGTACACAATACAGAAAAACAAATAAGCAAGAATATATGTACAAAGATGTTTATTGTGGCACTATTTATAGCAGTGAAAAATTAAAAATAATATAATGTCCATTAAAAAGTTTATAAAAATGTCCATAATAAACATCTATACTATACTATGTTACATCTATACTATGAAAGGAGGTAGAACTATACATACTGACATGAAATGTTATCCATGATAGTTTTTTAAGTTAAAAAAATGTTATTTTATAATATATATTGCACGGTGTCAATTTTTGAAAATAAATAATTGGTTTAAAATACAAAATGTGAGGGTGCTTAGGTGGCTCAGTCAGTTAAGTACCCAACTTTTGGTTTCGGCTCAGGTCATGATCCCTGCATTGTGAGATCAAGCTCCACATCAGGCTCAGTGCTGATAGCATGGAGCCTGCTTGAGACTGACTCTCTCTTTCTCTCTCTCTCTTTCTCTCTGCCCCTCTGCTGCTCGCTCTCTCTCTCTCTCTCAAAATAAATAAATAAATAAATAAATAAATAAATAAATAAATAAATACTGTGTGTATGTTTATGATATATGAGAAAACGTTTTTTAAAAACCCATATACAGACAGATAAGTTCAGCATTAGACATGTTGAGATTAAAGAGGGCTTGTGTCTGGAGAATATTGCTGTAGCCAGACCCTATGTCTTACCTGGGTCTTAAGGAGGGCTTCCTCACACCAGTCTTTTTGTAAAAGGACATTTTCCTAGGTGAGGGTGGAACCACTTTTGGTTCTCTGATAATTTTCATAGTAAAATCTAATGAAAAATCACAAAGTTAGGGAATGCCATGTTATAAGAACATTTCAGAGACTAAGAGGGGACAAATGAAAAGGATATTCATCAGACATTGAGTGCATGTGGAAAAATCACAGTCCCCACAACTGCCAACATCTCAGGCCATTACTGCTGAAAAGAAACTTAGAGATGATTTTATTCCTGACTTCAGTCCAGACTGTGTTATCTAAGTCTGCTGGCCATTAGACCAAGAACCCACCTTCCTCAGAAGACTGCTGAGACCAAGTCTATTTTATTTCTTATTTCAACACCAAGTGTCATCTAACATTCCCCCAGTCACCCATTTTGACTGGACCATACTCCACATGACATTCAGTCTCCCTTTACACCTCTGTTATTGCATCCTATGCCTTTTTACTCTGGAACTCTTGCTGTGTAATCAGCAAACCCTCATAGAGTTTTGACTTCTTTGTTAAGAATTCCCTCTATCTTCATCCTTTAATTGAAATCATTCTCTTTCCTGAGAACACTGTGCCCACTGCAAGCTTCTTAAAAGGTGTTGTATCACACCATATACAATTTAGAGTGGGTACCTGGTTCCCTATTGCCGTCTAAAAAACATTATTTTTAAAAAACATTAAAACATTACTCCTGAGAACAACAGATTCCAAGGATCTCAGCATTTTAGGAGACCCCTTTGAGGTGATGACTGTAGAAAAAAAATATAGACTATCAATTCATTAAGGGCAAGGATGGCATATTACTTCTCTCACTCCCCAGAGGTGAGAACATGTCTTAGTTACACAGTCAATGCTTTAAAATGTTTATTAAATGGAATACACTCTCACAGAGAATTTTTGTGTGGTTTGGTAATACTTTCAGTGACAGCATACAAAAAAAAAAAAGATTGAAAGCAATAGAGGTAGCTACTGGTTCTAAATAAATACAATTGAATATGTAAAAAAAAATAAAATCAAGACTATGGAAGACTAGACACAAAAAAAAAATCACACAAAAGAAACTCAAAAAAACTTCCAATACAATACAAACACTTATAAATGCTGGATTTAAAAAATAACATTTTTAGGACTCATATGTAAGCTTGTAAAAAATTAAGAAAATAAAAACATAGAAATAAGAAATAAAGAGGATGTTAGAAACCAGAAAGTTAAGCTCACACCCTAGAGGCAGTCATAGTGTTAAAATCACAATAGGTCAGAAGACAAAAACCACTGGCCCTGAGAACATGGACAAAAAAAACTGGCATTGCTTTCATTCTCAAGACACTTATCAATAATGACAGTTGCTACTGAAAATTTTAACAAAGCTTTTGGCAGACTCTCAAGGCAGAAGAAGGGAAAACTGCAAAACAGCAAAGGAAAAGAGGCTCTGATAAGTACCCCAGTCTTTCAGTTAAGATCCCAAGAAGAAAGAGAAACCAGAAATAGCTCATCTATCATTAGGAATAAAAACTGGCTTTGCACCAACTCAATCCCTAAATGGATTCAGGTTATTTGAATTCATGGCTACCTGTATTTCAGATACACACCAAAATCCTCTCTGGAGGAAAATAACATTACCCAGAGCCTCAAATTATCTCTACAAATTTCTTACCAACAATGTTCACAAATAAAGCAGAAATAAAAAGGTATTTTAAAAGGCCTGACCAAAAACCAAGGGGGAAAAATTGATAGTTGAAATAGACATATGAAATCCAAATATGGACTTTAAAGTTACCATTATTAATATAGTACAAGGAATTAAAAGAAGGAAAATATCAACATAGACTGAATATCAAAGAAAAATATTCTAAAAATAAAAAACTTAATGACTGAAGTTAAAAAACTGGCTTAACGACAAATTCTACACAACAAAGTGAGAATTACTGAACCAGGTTTTAAATCAAAAGAAAATATGCAGACTGAAACATCTGGAGAAAAATATGGAAAATAAAGAAAAAGTCACATAAGACAAGCATGTGGCTATAATGTCAAAAATATATGTAGTAAGGTTATAAGGAGGGAAGAAATAAAATGGAGCAGGACAAATATTTGAAAAGATAATTGAAAAATTTCTAAAACTGACAACTGACATCAAATCAGAAATTCAAGAAGTCCTAAAATCACAATAGCATAAATACTTAGGTACATCATAGTAAAATTGCATGAAAACAAAGGAAAAAAGAAAATATGGGGCGGGGAGGGGGAGTGGAATGAATAAAATAAATACTTCCTCCTACTAAACAATGTCAGTAAAGACTTAAGGCTGACTCCTCAAAATGAACTAAGGTAATATTTATGCAGTAAAAGCAGTAATTTAAATTAATCTTTAATATGTCAAGGATGCATTTTAAAATCTATACAGTAACCACTAAAAAAAGAAAACATGTAAAGACAACTCATTAGTGGAAATATATAGAATTATTAATCCAAAAAACTTGTAATCTTAAAGAAAGCCAAAAGAGAGAAAAGGAAACATAGAACAGAAGGGACAAATAGAAAATAGTAGGGTAGCATTTAAAACCTAATACATGAAAAGTTACAGTGAATATAATCAGACTAAATACTCTAATTAAAAAATTTTTAATGATTATTCTTGAGAGAGAGGGGGACAGAGTGTGAGTGGGGGAGGGGCAGAGACAGAGGGAGACACAGAACCCGAAATAGGCTCCAGACTCTGAGCTGTCTACAGAGGCCCTGACACAGGGCTTGAACTCATGAACCATGAGATCATGACCTGAACCAAAGTTGGATGTTTAACCAACTGACTGAGGGGCGCCTGGGTGGCTCAGTCGGTTAAGCATCCAATTTCAGCTCAGGTCATGATCTCACGGTTCATGGGTTCGAGCCCCGCATCGGGCTCTGTGCTGACAGCTAGCTCAGAGCCTGGAGCCTGTTTCGGATTCTGTGTCTTCCTTTCTCTCCGACCCTCCCCTGCTCACACTGTCTCTATCTCTCTCTCAAAAATAGATAAAACATCAAAAAATTTAAAAAACAACAACTGTCTGAGCCACCTACGTGCCCCTAAATATTCTAATTAAAAGGTAATTCTCAAATTGGATTTAACAAAAATGAAAATACTAAAAAAAAAGAGATTCTGCTTTAAAGAGTCTCACCTTAACTATAAAAGGAGGAGATATTAAAAAATAAAAGAATGGAAAAGGATATAACAAGCAAACACTAGCCGGAAAGAAAAGTGATGACTATAATAATATTAGAAAAAGTAAACAATAAGATAAGAAGCATTATTAAAAATAATGAATTGTTCTACCAGAAAGCTATAATTCCAAATTTGCTTGTATCTAGAGGTGTAGTCTCTAATAATATAAAGGAAAAACTGCAAGTCTAAAAAACAGAAAGAAAGAAGGAAAGAAAGAAAGAAAGAAAGAAAGAATCCACAGAATGGGGAATTTAAAAATTTCTTTTTTGGTAATGGATACAAATATAAACTAAAATTATCATTAAAGATATAGAATATCTGAACATAGTCAAATATACCTAATTGCATATACAGAATACTGCATCCAACATTACATGCTTTATAGATAATTAATTGTAATAAAAGGGTATCACAAGCAACTTAACAACATATCTGAAATTTCAAATGAAATCAGGTTTGTAGAAAATACAACATATTAAAATGATACAAGAAGAATAGAAAGTCTGTAAAGTCTTATATATTTTTAAAGAAATTAAGTTTGTAATTAAACCCCTCTTTGAGATTAAGATAAGGATACTTGCCAACACTATTTCTATCTGAAAGGGTAATGGAGGACCTAGTAAGAACAATGAGGGGTTGCCTGGGTGGCTCGGTCAGTTAGGCATCCGACTTCGGCTCAGGTCATGATCTCACGGCTTGTGAGTTCAAGCCCCAAGTCGGGCTCTGTGCTGACAGCTATAAAGCCAGAAGCCTGCTTTGGATTCTGTGCCCTCCTCTCTTTCTGCCCCTTCCTTGCTCATGCTCTCTCTCTCTCAAAAATAAATAAACATAAATTTTTTTAAAAAAAGAACAATGAGGTAATGAAAATAAATCAAAGGTAAAAATATTTCAGAAAATAATAAAACTCTTTGTTGGCAGAGAGCACAATTGTGTGTATATAAAAATCAAATTTGCAGACAAAGTTTTAGAATAAATCATTTAGGAAAGTGGTGGAGCATAAGACAAACATGTAAAAATCAACTATATTTCTATATGCCAGACACAATTTAAAAATGAAACTTTAAAAATCATACTATTTACAAGTCTATAAGAAAACATTAAAGATCTAGAAACAAATATACTGGAAGCTATAGCATAATATTATATGGAAAGCTATAAAACATAATTGAAAGAAATTAAAGAAAACTTAAATAAATGGAGGGATAAACTGAATTTATGGGTTAAAAAGTACAATAGGGGAGCACCTGGGTGTCTTAGTCAGTTAAGCATCTGACTCTGGATTTTCGCTCAGGTCATGATCTCATGGGTTCAAGCCTTGCATCAGGCTCTGCACTGGCAGTGTGGAGCCTGCTTGGGATTCTCTCTTTCTCCCTCTCTCTGCCCCTTCCCTATTCTCTCTCTCTTTCTGTCTCAATAAATAAATAAAACTTAAAAAATATAATAGGGAATGACAGCACAGAAAATGATAAGTAGGGAGTTTCAAGGATCCATTTTCCATAAAAGCAACTAAAGATGTGGCAAAAATGGTCAGAATCATGGCTTTACAAGACTCTGGAATCTGGTCAGGAACTTAACAGTAAGTGAAGGCTTAAAGAATAAAGAAGTGGCTGCATCTGGTAAGAAAATGCTGTGGATTTTAATTTGTCTACCTACCATTCCTCCATTCCACACCAGTGGTGGCCCTATGTGAGCAGCTTACATTCTTGATGAAGGCTGCTATTGCCAGAGGTAGCGATATGGATCTAATTTTCAAAGAATATATTTGTCACTTGTGAACTGAGGTTGTCTGTTGGCTCCCTGAAGTATTTGCACAAGGACTAGCCTTTGTTTTGCCCTATTTGGAGTGTTTTCAGGGCTGAGATGCATCCCATGTGACATTTGCTGGAAGTATTTAAAGGCAAAAGTCCTGGGTATATTAGCCTGGGCCAACAGTTGGGACACCAGACAGGCACAAAGTTGGGGAAAGGTGAGGTTGTAAAAGTAGATACATGGGATAATAAAGGCTTTTAAAACTCCACCATATGCTAGGGAATTAAAAAACCTATTCATATGCTCAGAACTAGATGTATGTTCAGAAGGTATGAGAAGATCCACAACTTTCATATCTGCCTGAACTTCAGGTTCAAGGCAAATAGGAAATTAAGGCTAAGGCAGAGTTGTATATGGCCTGGCTGAACATTAAAAGAACATTCCACCACATAGCCAATCTGCAAAGACCAGTAGAGTAATTTTTCTTTTAGTCTCTTCTCATTTCCTTCACTTTTCTTTCTTTCTTGTTCTTGTTCTCATTCTCGTTCTCTTTCCTTCCTCCCTCCCTCTCCCTCTCTCCCTTCCTTCCTTCCTTCCCTCCTTCCTTCCTTCCTGACATTCAAGGAGGCTATCAAAACACTAGTTGGCGATAAGCTAACAGAACACAGACTTCAGTGGTTATACATAACAAAGAATACAGACTTTACAAAAATAGTTGAGACAAGTCACACAAATGCACACACACACACACACACAGCCTACAAAAGCAGCAAACTTGAAGGAAAGGGGAAAATCTGATTTTGTCATATTATGATGTTCAAAATGTCCAGTCTTCAACAACAACAAAAAACCTATGAGTTATGCAAAAAAACCACATATGCCCCATTTACAGGAAAAAAGAAATCAATATTAACTGTCCATGAGAAATCTGGTCATTGTACTTATAAGACAAAAAATTTAAATCAACTGTCTTAAATATGCTCAAAGAGATAAAGGAAAGCATGGACAAAGAACTAAAGGAAGTGAAGAGAATGGCATCTCACCAAACAGATTATCAATAAAAAGACAGAAATGACAAAAAGAAATCAAATAACAATTCTGGAGCTGAAAAGTACAGTAATTTTGAGTTAAATGAAATCGAAAACATTATATACCAAAACACATGGGATAAAGCAAAAACATGGCTCAAAAAGAAATACATATACTTGTAAATGCAGATATTAAAGAAAAAGATACCAAATCAGTAACTGAAACTTACACCTCTAGGAGCTAGATAAAAAGTAGCAAGCTAAACCCAAAGTTAGCAGAAAAACAGAATTATAAAGATTAGAGTGGAAGTAAACAAAATAGGGAATAGAAAACCAATATAGAAAATCAACAAAACTGGGGCATCTGGGTGGCTAAGTGGGCCAAGCATCTGACTCTTGATTTTGGATCAGGTCGTGATCCCAGGGTTATGGAATTGAGTCCACACCGGACTCCATTCTGAGCATGCAACCTGCTTAAGACTCCCTCTGCCCTTCTCTCTTGCTTGCATTCTCTCTCTCTAAAAAAAAGAAAAGAAAGAAAAGTAAAAAAAAAACAACAACAAAACAGTCTTTTCTTTGAAAAGATCAACAAAGCTGATATTTAGTTAGACTGACCAAGAAATAAGAGAAGACTGAAATTACTAAAATCAGAAATGAAAGTAGAGACATTACTACCAACCTTATAGAAATAAAAAGAAAACATTATAAGTAATTGTATGGTGATAAATTAGATAACCTAGATAAATGGAAAATTCCAAGAAATATACAATGATCAAACAGACTCAGACTCAGAAATAAAAAATTTGAATATACTATCACAAGAGACTGAATCAGTGATGACAAACCTAAAGAAGACCCAAGATGGCGGAACAGCATGGAAGTCTCTTTTCTGTCTTGTGTACATGAAATACAGCCAGATCAACACTAAACCATCCTGCACACCTAGAAAACTGACTTGAGGATCAACACAATATGCACAGACTGAACCACAGAACTCAGCAGGTATGCGGGCAGAGAGGTGAACTGGGGGAGAGAGAAGACATGGAGAGCAGGGAGCTGTTTTTGCTTCCAGAGAGAGTACGGAGATGGGGGGGGAGTACAGGAAAAGTATCCCCCAAAAAAGCAGCTGGAAAGAAACGGGGGGAAAAGGTGGTAACAGCCGCAGGGACTGAATTATAAAGAGAGAAAGGAGAAAGGAGAGGGTTTAAATTCCATTAAGACCCTATAAACAGAGGGAGCACAGAGGCTCAAACTCTGCAGCTCAACTACCTGTGGTGCTCTGGTGGGAAGGGTGAATTCCCAGGAGAAGAGTGGGTCTGGGATGTCCTCGGTCCACATGAAGTTTTCCCATAATTTCAGAAATGCTGTTGCTATACAATCGTGTGAAATTTTTCTGGGGCAGGTTGGCACCCAGCCGCAATTCTCTGGACATTGGCAGCAGCAAGGTCCAGTGAATATTCCTGGGTGTGGCCAGCACCCAGCCACTGCTTGGGGAGACTCTCCCCCAGAAGTTCTGAGTGGATCAAAGGCACAGTCTCTCAGAAGTGAAGAGTCAGGAAATATAGCCTCATCTCAGATAAAACTCAGGAGGGAGGTGCTGCCTGGCAACCTGATGGTGTGGTTACCAACAGTGCAAAAGCTGGGAGTGGACTGAAACCAAAGACAAATGATGGGTGCGCGATTTCTGGTCGGGGAGAGTACAGATTGCTGATACTAGCCTGGATACCTGGGTGACACCATTTTCACCCCGCCCACACATGCACATACACATCTACAGGCACCACAAGCCAAGCCAGTAAGCTAAGTAGCGCCATCTAGTGGAGAATAGAGCGGTTACACTAAGTCTTGCCCAACTGGGCCAACAACCTGGCTCTTCCGGAACACCACGAATGTCTCTTCCTGCTTAATTTAGGGACTATAAAGTGCTACATTGTTTGACTTTTAGGGGAAAATGATGTAATACCAATCAGATTTCAGTATGTTCGCTGGCTCATCTATTCGGTTTTCTTTTTTTATTCTTTCTTTTTCATTTTCTTTTACTTAAATACCAAAAGATAAGCAAAAATTTTTTTATTTTCATTTTTTATTAAAAATATTTTCCTTTATTTTTTGACTAAATTTTTTACTTTTTTGTAAATTTTTCAAATTCTATTTTACTCCCATCCTTTCAAGTTACTCTATTTCATTGTAATCATTTTCTCAAACTTTCAAACTTTTTTTTTGGTTTTTGTTTTGTTTCTTTTTTCCTTTTCTTTTCTTTTTCCCTTTTAATTTTTTCCCCTTTTTTCTCTAATCAACCAAGCTCCTTTCAGTAACCAGGCCAAAACACACCTTGAATCTAGCATCATTTATTTGACTTTTGTGTGTGTGTGTGTGTGTGCTGTTTTTAATTTTTTAATTTTAATTCTTCCCCTTTTTTCTCTAATCAGTCAAGCTCCTTTCAATAACCAGACCAAAACACACCTAGGATCTAGCATCATTTATTTGATTTTTTTGGTGTGTGTGTTGTTTTTAATTTTTAAATTTTAATTTCTTTCCCTTTTTTCTCAGTGATGACAAACCTCCCAACAACAACAACAAAACCAAGGACCACATGGCATCACTGGTTAATTCTATATTACAACATTTAAAAGTTAATGCCAATTCTTCTCAAACTCTTCCCAAAAATAGAAATGGAAAAGACGTTTTAATTCTAAGAGACCAAAATTATCCTGATACCAAACCAGATAAAGACATCATACAAGAAAAGAAAACTATAGACCAACATCCCTTATGTATATAGATAAAAATATCTTCAAGAAAATATTAGCAACCCAAATCTAGTAGAATATTAAGATGATACACCATAACCAAGTGGGATATATACCAGGAATGTGAGGATGGTTCAACATATGAAAAGCAATCAATGTAATACATCACATTACTACAATAAAGGAAAAAATTATCACCTCAATTGACGCAGAAAACGCACTTGACAAAATTCAAAACTCTTTCATGATAAAAACATCCAGCAAACTAAAAATAGAGGAGAACGTCTTCAACATGATAAAGGGCAAATCCACAGGTAACATTAAACTCAATGGTGAAAGTTTGAAAGCTTTCTCACTAATATCAGAAACAAGAAAGGATGCCTTCTTTCACCACTTCTATTCAACATTGTACTGGGACTTCTAGCCAGAGGACTTAGGCAAGAAAAAGAAATGAATGGCATCCATATTGGAAAGGAAGGAGCAAATCTATTTCTATTCACAGATGATATGATATTACATAGAGAAAATCCTACAGAGTCTAAAAAACCAACCACCACCACCACCACCAACAAAAACCCCAAATAACTATTAGAGCTAATAAATGAATTCAGAAAAGTTTCAGTGTATAAATTCAATGTGTAATAATCAGTTGTATTTCTATACCTTAGCAATGAGCGTTCTGAAGTAAAATGAAAACAGTTCCATTTACAATAGCATCAAAAAGAATAAAATACTTAGAAATAAATTTAACCAAGGATATGTTAAGACTTATAAACTGAAAACTACAAAAGAATACTGAAAGAAGTTAAAGAACACCTCAATAAATGAAACTATTTCCTATGCTTATGGATTAGAAGACTTAATATAGCAATACTACCCAAAGTGATCTACAGATTCAGTGAAATCCACATCAAAATCTCAATGATTTTTTTTTAATGGAAAAGCTGGTCAAAAACTCACAGAATTGTAAGGAAACCCAAATAGCCAAAACTATCTTGAAAAAATAAGACAAAATTGGAAGACTCAGACTTCTTGGTTTTCAAATCAGTACAAAGCTATACTAATCAAAACAGTGTGGTACTAGAATAAGGAAAGACATATAAATCAACAAAATAGAATTCTGAGCCAAATAAATCCACACATCTATGGTGAATTAATTTATTTTTTACAAGGATTTCAAGATCACTCAACAAGGAAGGAAGAGCTTCTTCAACAAATAGTGCTGGAATAATTGGCTACACATGTGCAAAAGAATGAACTTGAACCCTCCTCAAGCCATACACAAAAATTAACTCAACATAGATAACAAATCTAAATGTAAGAGCTAGAACTATGAAATTATTGTAAAAAACACAGGTGTAAGTCTTCAGGACAATGAATTTGACAACAGATTTTTAAATATGACATTGAAAACTTAAGCAAAGAAGAAGAGGAGGAGGAGGAAGAAAATATTTGCAAATTGTATGTCTGATGAGTCTAGTATCTAGAACATATAAAGAACTCTTATTAGAGGTCAGGAACAAAAAGAGAAACAAACAATAAAACATAATTGAGCAAAAGGCTTAAATACACATTTCTGCAAAGATTGGTTAACAAGCACATGCAAGGTATTCAACATCATTAGTTACTAGGAAAATGCAAACCAAAACCACAATGAGACACCACTTCACATCCATTAGGATGGCTATAATTTAAAGAAAATGAAAGTAACAAGTGTTGGTGAGGACATAGAGAAACTGGAATCTTCATCCATAGTTGATGGTAATGTAAAATGGTGCAGCTGCTGTGGAAGACAGTATGGTGGTTTTCCCAAAATTTTAAATGTAGCATTAGCATATGATTCGGTAGTTCTACTCCTAGATACATAACCAGAATAATTGAAAACAGGTATTCAAAAACTTGTACAGACTATATCATCTAAAATAGAAAAATATCTAGAAATGGATTTAACAAAAGATGTGCAAAACCGATACTAGGAGAACTATACAATATTACTGAGTTTTCTAAAAGTAATTCAAGTGTATGTATAGGTTTTAGTCTCAACAAATGAAAGAAAAATAAACTGAATACAATTATCGCCATATCTTTTCATGCAAACAATGCTTTTTGAAATCTAGAGACATTTTAATATATTACTTAAGAATTCTAGGGGCGCCTGGGTGGCTCAGTCAGTTAAGCGTCCGACTTCGGCTCAGGTCATGATTACATGGTTTGTGGGTTCGAGCCTCACGCTGGGCTCTGTGCTGATGGCTAGCTCAGGGCCTGGAGCCTGCTTCAAATTCTATATCTCCCTCTTTCTCTCTCTGACCCTCCCTTGCTCACACTGTCTCTCTCTCTCTCAGAAATAAATAAAAAACATTAAAAAAAAAAAAGAACTCTAATCAGCAAGGTACAATGTAAGTTCTAGTGGTAGACCAGAACTCTTATCATTATCCCAGGTCTTAAATGAACGTCAAAGAAACATTTGAATTTCCACACTAAGTACTATATTAACTGAAAAACAAAAAGACATTAAGTCTTTTAATATTATAATGAGTATGAAGAAAAGTCATTAGAATATTAGATCTAAAGTGGCATTTTATGGATATTTATAAAACTTCAACACATCTGAGATGTTACTCAGCTAGTCCACTTAGAATAAGCGGTCCAAACCAATGAATATATATCAGGGCCAATTCATCTTTATATGGGAATTATTTAGAATACCTGCTTTATGTTTTAGTCATTCCCCTGTTAGAGCTTTAAATGTAGGTAGAATGGACATCTTCCCTTAATGTGAAATTTATAAAGTGCACTTCTCAAAATTCCCATTAGCCTGACAACATCAAAAGTCCAAGCATCAGTGGTTAATTCCTTTGAGCTAAGACACCATGTCACCTGGAATCCATTTTTTAATATTTCATTTTCTAACTCTTTGTGCTAGTATATTGAAATACAATTGACTTTTCCATATTGAATTTTGTATGTAGTAACCTTGTTAAACACTCCTATTTATTATAATATTTTATCTGTGAAAGAAGAAACAAAACAAAAACTTGTACAAAAACATTCATAGGAGCAATATTTATAGCCACCAAAAGGTGCAAAGAAGCCAAATGTTCATCAACAGATGAATGCATAAACAAAAGGTGGTATATCCATACCATAGAATAGTATGCAGCCATCAAAAGCAATAAAGAATTAACATATGGTAAAATATTTGTGAATCTTGAAAACATCATGCTAAGAAGCCAGAAGTGAGTGGTTACATATTATATTATCCCATTTATATGAAATATGCACAGTAGGTAAATCCATGAGGACAGAAAGTAAATTAATGTTTGCTAGGGGCTGATAGGAGGAAAGAATCCCAGAGTTATTTTTTGGTGGAAATCTATAAGGCGATGCTAATACTTCTATAAAAATACAAGGGGCTAAGATAAGTCCTGTCAATCTTAAAGAAGTAAAAGAAATTGGAGGATGTAATTCTACCATTTATCATTACTTGTTACAAATTTATAATAATTAAGATAGTGCTGTATCTGTGCAAGAATAGACAAATAGAAAAATGCAACCAAAGAGTCCAGAAACAATCCTATGCAGATATGGACACTTGATTTAAGACAGAAGTGGCACTACAAAGCAATGGAAATAGAATAATCTTTTCAATAAATGGTGCAAGTTAATTGGACATTCATATCTAAAACAAATAAAGCTTGAAACTTAAATCTCATATCAAACAAAAAGTCAATACTAGTTGGACTGTAGAGCTTAATATTAAAGGCAATGCAAAGAAGATCATAGAATAAAACATAAGTATCTCTATGGCTTTGAAGTAAAAACATAAATGAAATCAATTTTAATTTGATTGTAATTAAGAACTTCTGTTTGTTAGAGACACCACTGAGAGAAAGAATATGATCTTCAAAACACATGTGACTGATGGGTGGCTCATGTATAGAATATATAAATAACTCATTGTAATCTATCACATTAACTGGCTAAGAGAGAAATATCACATGATCATACCAACAGATACTGAAAAGCATTTGACAAAATCCAACACCCATTCATGGTAAAAACTCAGTAAACTAAGGAAACAGAGCCACTTCTTCAGTCATAAAAAAAACAACCTTACAGTTAACACCATAATTAATGGTGAGAAATTTAAAGCTTTTTAACCAACATCAGGTACAAGGGAAGGATGTTCTTTCACCACTCCTTTTCAACATTGTGCTGAAAGTTCTAACTAATGTAGTAAGAAAAGGAAGCAAAATTCATACAGAGTGGAAAAGAAAAGAAAAATTAAAACTCTTCTTTTTTACATATGTATGACTATCCTTGTAGAAAATCCAAAAAATCCAAAAGAATTTATAACAAATCTGGAACTAATAAGCAATTATAGTAAAGTTGCAGAAAACAAGGTTAATATACAGACGCCAATCACTTTCCTATGTACCAGCAATGAACAAATAGAATTTGAAATTAAAAACACAATACCATGTATGTTAGCACAACCACACTGAAATACTTTTGTTTTTTTTAGGCATAAATATAATAAAATATGTACAAAATCTATATGAGAAACTACAAACTTCTTTTTTTTTTTAATGTTTATTTGTTATTCAGAGAGAGAGACAGAGACATAGCATGAGCAGGGGAAGGGCAAGATAGAGAGGGAGACATGGCATCCAAAGCAGGCTCCAGGCTCTGAGCTGTCAGTACAGAGCCCAACATGGGGCTTGAACTCATCAACTGGGAGATCATGACCTGAACCAAAGTCAGACACTTAACTGACTGAGCCACCTCGATGCCCCAAGAAACTACAAACTTCTATTGAACTAATTCAAAGAGGAACAAAATAAATGGGGAGATTTTCCATGTTCATGGATAGGAAGACTCAGTATTGTCAAGCTGTCAGTTATTCCCAACTTGATTCATGCAGTTATCATAAAAATTTCAGGTACTTATTTGTGGACACAGGCCATGCCTCAGATATATTTTGCGTTCAGTTCTAGATTGCCAGAATAAAGTGAGTATCACAATAAAATGACTTTTTTAAATTCCCTAATGCATGAAAGAGTTATGTTTACACTATACTGTTGTCCATTAAGTATGCGATAGCATTATGTCTAAAGATGTACATACCTTAATTAGAAAACACCTCATTGCTAAAAAGAAAAATGCTAACCATAAAAAAAAATGCTAACCATCATCAACACTTTCAGTGAGTGGTAATCTTTTTGTTGGTAAAGGGTGTTGCCTTGATGTTGATGGTTGTTGACAGATCACAGTGGTGGTTGCTGAAGGTTGGGATGGCTATAGTAATTTCTTAAAATAAGACAGCAGTGAAGTTTACCACATTGATTGACTCTTCCTTTCAAAATTACTCTGCAGCATGCAATGCTGTTTGATAGCATTTTGCCCACAAAACTTCCAAAACTGGAGTCAGTCCTTTCAAACGCTACCACTGCTTTACCAACTAAGTTTATGTAATATTCTAAACCCTTTGTTGTCATTTCAACAATCTTCACAGCATCTTTGCCAGAAGTAGATTTCAAGAAACAACTTTCTTTCCTCATCCATAAGAAGCAACTCTTCGTCCACTCAAGTTTTATCACACGATTGTAGCAATTCAGTTGCAACTTCAAGCTCCACTCCTGATTCTAGTTCTATTGCTGTTTCTACCCCATCTGCAGTTATTTCCTCCACTGAAGCTTGAACCCTTCCCTCAAAGTTATCTATGGGAATTGGAATCAACTTCTACTAAACTTCTGTTAATGTTGAAATTTTGACCTCTTCCCATGAATAGCAAATGTTCTAAATGATACTAGAATGTTGAACCCTTTCCTGAAGGTTTCCAACTTATTTTGCCCAAATCCATTAGAGTAATCACTATGTAGGGAAGCTGTAGCCTTAAGAAATTCATTTCTTAACTAATAATACTTGAAAGTCAAAATTACTCCTTGATCCATGGGGTGTAGAATGGATGGTGTGTTAGCAGGCATAAAAATAGAATTAATCTTGTACATCTCCATCAGAACTATTGAGTGACCAGATGCATTATCAATGAGCAATAATATTTTGAATGGACTCTATCTAACCAGTAGGTCTCAACAATGGGCTTGAAATAGTCAGTAAACTGGGGCACCTGGGTGACTCAGTCAGTTAAGTGCCCGACTTCAGCTCAGGTCATGATCTCACAGTTTGTGGGTTCAAGCCCCACGTTGGGCTCTGTACTGACAGCTCAGACCCTGGAGCCTGTTTCAGATTCTGTGTCTCCCTCTCTCTGACCATCTCCCACTCATGCTATCTCTCAAAAATAAACATTAAAAAAATTTTTAAATAGTCAGTAAACCAAGTTTAAACAGAAGTGCTATTATCCAGCCTTTGTTCCATTTATGGAGCATAGGCAGAGTAGACTTAGAAAAATTCTTAAGAGCCCTACACTTAAAGGTAAGAAAGGCAAATGAGCATTGGCTTCAACTTAAAGTCACCAGGTGCTTTAGCCCCTAAGAAGAGAGTTGGCTGTCTGTTGAAGGTTTGAAGCCAGGCTTTGACTTCTCTACAGCGATGAAAACTTCTAAATGGCATCTTCTTCTAATATAAAACTGTGCTATATTGAGGATTTGTTATTTAGTGTAGCCACCTTCTTGAATTATCTTAGCTAGATTTGGATAATTTGCTGTGCTCCTGTATCAGTACTTGCTGTTTCACCTTGCACTTATGTTATGGAGATGGCTTCTTTCCTCAAATCTCATAAACCAACCTCTGCTAACTTCAATCTTTTCTTCTGCAGCTTCCTCACCTCTCTCAGCCTGCATAGAATTGAAGAGACCTAGGACCTTGCTCTGGATTAGGCTTTGGCTTAAGGGAAGGTTTTGTATGTTTTGATCTTCTATCTAGACCACTAAAACTTTCTCCATATCAACAATAAAGCTATTTTGCTTTCTTATCATTCATGTATTCACTGGTGTAGCACTTTCAATTTCCTTCAAGAACTTTTCCTTTGCATTCACAACTTGGCTAACTCTTTGCCACAAGAAGCCTAGCTTTAATTTGATCACAGCTCTTTTTTTAAGTTTACTTATTTATTTTGAGACAGAGGGAGAGAGAGAGAGTGAGAGTGAACAGAGAAGGGGCACAGGGAGAGAGATTCCCAAGCAGGCTCTGCACTGTCAACATGGAGTCTAACATGGGGCTCAATCCCATTACTCTGGGATCATGCCCTGAGCTGAAATCAAAAGTCAGATGCTTGGGGCGCCTGGGTGGCTTAGTCGGTTAAGCGTCCGACTTTCGCTTAGGTCGTGATCTCGCGGTTCGTGGGTTCGAGCCCTGCGTCGGGCTCTGTGCTGACTGCCAGCACAGAGCCTGGAGCCTGTTTCAGTCTGTGACTCCCTCTCTCTCTGACCCTCCCCTGCTCACGCTGTCTCTCTCTCTCTCCTGGAAATAAATAAAACATAAAAAACAAAAAAACAAAAAAAACAAAAACAAAAGTCAGATGCTTAACCAACTGAGCTACCTAGGCACTTGGTTCATCACCGTCATTTGATTTACAGTGAGAGATGTGCAACTCTTTGTCTCATTTGAACATGTAGAGGCCATTGTAGGGTTATTAATTGGCCTCATTTCAATATTGTTGTGTCTCAGGGAATAGGGAGCCCCAAGGAGACAGAGAAAGATAAGGGAATGGTCAGTCATTAGAAGTAGTCAGAATATACACAACACTCATTGGGGCGCCTGGGTGGTTCAGTCAGTTAAGCGTCCGACTTCAGCTCAGGGCACGATCACACGGTTTGTGGGTTCGAGCCCCACGTCGGGCTCTGTGCTGACAGCGAGCTCAGAGCCTGGAGCCTGCTTCAGATTCTGTGTCTCCCTCTCTCTCTGACCCTCCCCTGTTCACACTGTCTTTCTCTCTCTCAGAAATAAATAAAAAACATTAAAAACAAAACAAAACAAAACAAAACAGAAGAAGAACAGGGGCGCCTGGGTGGCTCAGTCGGTTACGTGTCCAGCTTCGGCTCAGGTCATGATCTCGCGGTTCATGGGTTCAGGCCCCGCGACGGACTCTGTGTTGACAGCTAGCTCAGAGCCTGGAGACTGTTTCAGATTCTGTGTCTCCCTCTCTCTCCGACCCTCCCCTACTCATGTTCTCTCTCTCTCTCAGAAATAAATAAAACATTAAAAATTTTTTTAAAAAAGAACATACACAACACTCATCAATTAAGTTTGCATTTTATATGAGTGAGGTTTGTGGCACCCCAAAACACTTAACAGCAGTAGCATCAAAGATCACTGATCATAGATCACTATAACAAATAAAATAATACTAAAAATGTTTCAAATATTTTAAGAATTACCAAAATGTGACATATACAAAGTGAGCAAAAGCTGTTGGAAAAATAGCACCTATAGACTTGTTCAAAATAGGGTTGCCATAAACATTCAATATGTAAAAATGCAACATCTGCAAAGCATGATAAAATGAAGCACAATAAAATGAGTTACACCTGTGTTAGAAAACTGACCCTAAGTTTCTAAGGGTAGGCAATAAACAGAATCACCAATATAATATTGAATGAGAAAGGCAGAAGACTAACACTGACTGACTTCAGGATTTACTGTAAAAAAAAACGTACTGTAAAGCAACAGGAATCAAGACAATGTGGTATGAGTGAAAGAACAGACAAATAGGTGAATGGAAAAGGACAGAAAGCCCAGAAATAGACCCACATGAATACAACCAACTGATCTTTGACAAAAGAGCAAAGGCAATAGAATGCTGCAAAGATAGTCTTTTCAACAAATGGTACAGAAACTGCCGAACACTCACATGCAAAAAAAAAAAAAAAAAAAAAAAAAAAAAATCAGTGTGGAAAGACACCTTATACCCTTCACAAAAATGAACTCAAAATGTATCAGAGACCTAAATGTAAAATGCAAAACTCTTAGACTCCTAGAAGATAACATAGGAAAACTATAGATAATTTTGGATTTGGCAATGATGTTTTAGATATAATAGCAAAGGCACAATCCTTGAAAGAAATAATTGATAAGATGTACTTCATTAAAATTAAATACTTCTAGTCTGTGAAAGACAATTAGAAGACTAGAGAACGAGAGAGAATACTTACAAAAAACATATCTCATAAAGAACTGTTTTTCAAAATATACAAAGAACTTTCAAAATTCAACAGTAAGGAAATGAACAAACTGATTAACAAGTGGACCAAAAACCTTATCAGACAGCTCAGCAAAGGATTATATACATAGAAAATAGCATTTGAAAAGATGCTTCACATCTTTCCTGTATATCATCAGAAAAAAGCAAATTAAGCAACAATGAAATACCACTACACACCTATTAAAATGGCCCAAATCTGGGGCGCCTGGGTGGCATAGTCGGTTAAGCGTCCGACTTTCGCTTAGGTCATGATCTCGCAGTTCGTGGGTTCTGGCCCCGCAGAGGGCTCTGTGCTGACTGCCAGCTCAGAGCCTGGAGCCTGTTTCAGTCTGTGACTCCCTCTCTCTCTGACCCTCCCCTGCTCACACTGTCTCTCTCTCTCTCCTAGAAATAAATAAAACATTTAAAAATAAAATAAAATAAAATGGCCCAAATCTGCAAAATTGACAACTCCAAATGATGACTGGGATGTGAAGCAACATAAACTCTCTTTCATTACTGATGGGAATCCAAAACTGTACAACCACTTTGGAAGACAGTTTGGCACTTTTTTTTTTTGGCACTTTTTAATAAAACTGAACATACTATTACTGTGAGATCCAGCAATTGTGCTTCTTGGTATTTACCCAAAGGAGTTAAAAACTTAAGACCACACAGAAACCTGCACATGGATGTTTATAGCAGCTTTATTCATAATTGTCAAAACTTGAAAACAACCAAGATGTCCTTTAGTAGGTGAATGGGTAAATAAACTCTGGTACATTAATCCAATGAAATATTATTCAGTGCTAAGAAGAAATGGGCTCTCAAGAAAAACTTAGACATGGAGGAAGCTTAAATGTATATTTCCAGTGAAAAAAGACAATCTCAAAAGTCTACATGTTATGTGATTTCAACCTATATGATATACTGGAAAAGGCAAAACTATGGATACAGTGAACATATGAGTGGTTGCCTTGGGTTGGCAGTATGGGGAGGTATGAATATGTGGAAGCTTATTAGGACTTTTAGAGCACAGATGTTTTTCAGAGCAGTGAAAATACTCTGTAGGACATGATAATGAAGAATACATGTCATTATACATTTTCCAAATTCATAGACAGTACAAATATAAGAGTTAACCCTAAGGTAAACTGGATTTGGGTGATTATAATGTGTTAATGTAGGTTTATCAATTTTAACAAATGTAGCACTCTGATGGGGCATGTTGATGATGGGAGAGTGAAAGTGTCGGACAGAGGGCATATGGGAATCTCTGTACATCCCTCTTAATTTTTCTGTGAACCTAAAACTACTCTAAACAAATAAGGCCTTTATTAAAAAGAGTACTGGGAGCAAGAAAGTCTGAGTCTGTCCACATAGACACATGTGGATGGATCTATGAGAGTAAGCATGGAGAATGAAAATCTTTGTATTGTGTCTTTTTTTTAAGTTTATTTATATTTATTTTCAGAGAAAGTGTGTGTGAGCACAAGTAGGGGAGGGGCAGAGAGAGAGGGAGAGAGAGAATCCCAAGCAGGCTCTATGCTGTCAGCACAGAGCATGATGTGGGGCTTGATCTTATGAATGATGAGATCATGACCTGAGCTGAAATCAGGAGTCAGACACTCAAACAACTGAGCCACCCAGGCGCCCCTAGATTGTGTCTTAAAGCCCACTAATAAACAGCCACTGTGAAAGAGGCATTAAACAGCCAAGTAGAAAGAATGATTGGACAGTTGATGTCAGCAAATCTCTGCCATAATTCTTAGTGCTGACACAATGAACTCATGAACAGAGTAGCTAGATGGCAGGAATGGAGTTGTGTATGGAATCAGTGGCATAGGCCCCACACTCACCAAAGCTGATTTAGTTACCATTGCTGCCAAATGTTCAACTTGTCAGCAAAAGGGACAAATGCCAAGCCCAAGTATTTCAACAACCCTCATAGAAAACTAACCACCTACTTGGTGGCAAATTGATGACATTGGATCACATCTATTCTGGAAAGGGCATCAATTCATCTTGACTCGAATTGACAAGGATTCCTATTTGCAAGACCTCAGTCAGCATTGCTATCAGGGGGCTTAAAGGATCCCCAAATAAGATCCTACACATAACATTGTCTCTGACTGAGGGATACACTTTCATCCCAGGAGGTTGACAATGGGCATTTGATGATGGGATCCAGTAGCTCTATTAAGTAGGAGAGCTGCTGGCCTGGTAGAGGAATGGAACTGTTTTTTGATGATGTAGCTGTGAAACCAGCTTGGATATGATCTTAGGAAATGGGACATCAACCTCCAGGATAAACTGAAGACCATTGTAAGTTGTTGTGTCTCCAATAAGTAGAATACATGGGTGTGGAGGAAAGGGAAAAAAGTAGTAGTAATCCATTTACCATCAGTATCAATGATTTACTTAGGAAAATTTCTAATCCTTACAACTTTAGGTGCAGGGGTCTAGACTAGTGCTGTCCAATAGAAATATAACATGAATCACACATATAACTTTAAATTTCCTAGGAGTCATATTAAAAAGAATAAAAGAAAAAGGATGAAATTAATTTTAATGATATGTATTTTATGTAACCTATTTGTATCAGACACATTTTTTTAATGTTTTATTTATTTCTGAGAGAGAGAGTGACAGCATGAGTGGGGGGGGTGGGTGTCAGAGAGAGAGGGAGACACAGAATCTGAAACAGGCTCCAGGCTCTGAGCTAGCTGTCAGCACAGAGCCCGACGTGGGGCCCAAACCCATGAACTGGGAGATCATGACCTGAGCCGAAGTCGGACGCTTAACCGACTGAGCCACCCAGGCACCCCAGTATCAGACACATTTCAAGTGTTCATGGCCACATGATGCTAGTAGCTCCTGTACTGGACAGTGCCAGTCTAGAGATCCCGGTTCCCAGAGAAGGAATGCTTCTACTAAGGATCCAGTAGGCACTAAGTCACTTTTAAGCTCCTTAGGCCAAGAGGCTAGTAGGCAAGCAAAGGAGTTACTCTATTGGCAGGGTAACTGACTCTTATCATCATCACCAGTATGATCTGGCTCATCAGTAACACAGCAGGGGCAGAAAATTCATTTGGCACTCTTGGTATTCTACTACCCAAGTTTGATGATTGTCAAGTGGAGCAACCACAGCCTGAGAAGTCGTGATGATCAGGGGGCACATGTCCTTCAGAGATGACAAGGATGACATGGAGGTCATCCTTCTAGGTAAATCCCCCAAGACCAGCAGAGACATTAGCCGGGAATAAAGGGACTTTAGGGTGGGAGTCAGGGGAGGAAAAGAGGAGTACTTGTGGTCTCCAGACAAGCTGTAGTAGTGTGAGTCAGCCCTTCAGTATAAGCTCCCTAGGAAAAGGAACCAACCAGAATCCTGGTATAACTGTTCCAAGATGGGGTGGAATTTCTATACAAAGCAAGTGGACATTAGAGGGTGCTGTGATGCATCGCTTAGATCTGCCCTTTAGGACCAACGCACTCATTCCCCCAGCTGTCTGGGGTGTTTTCTGCAGATAGCTGACTGATTGAGGCCCCCTCTGGGTATTGCTTCAGCCAAAGGGTGATGCCTGAGGTTATAGCCTCCCCTCAGGCAGCCAAATCCCTTTCGAGTCAATTCAAAAGGAAAAAAAAATCCCTACTGTAGTGAAGGACTACTCTAAAGGGCCATCTGAACTTTAGAGCTTCTTCAATGGGATCTGGTGAAGCCTACTGTAACTACCCTGCAGTTCAGCATTTGCTAATTTTGCTTTTCCCCATTTCTTTAAAGGTGTTATGATTAAAGAACATATGCCAACAAACCTCCTCACACATCTCCAACTCCAAGAAATTTGGTAGAGGACACATCTGCATTATGTGAAACACCAGAGTGATAACTAGTTAAGAAGGTAGGAATTAACAATTTTCATCACTAGCCTCATTCATTTATAATTGTATGCCAGTTTCATGATGCCCTTTAATGGTTGTGTAGGAAAGAAAAAGACATGGCCATTTTCCCCTGACCATTCCTCATTTCAAAAGAAGCATAGTTCTTCTCGTGGCATATGCCTCTTGAGATTGGAGACTCTCTCTTACCTGAATGCCTCAAATCTTTCTCTGAGTTGTAAACACTTACCTACTTTAGGTGCTTTTTCACAATATATTTTATAGTCATCACTGATCTTCTGTATAGCCACCTTTGGATACTTATAGCAGAGTTCCCCAAAGGACATTTTCTCTAAGTCTATTAGGTAAGGAAAGAAAGGGATAGAATGTGATTGCCCACTCTGGTTCACAGATTTATACACTTTTTATTGAAGGTAGTACCTTTAAAACGTTATTTAAGTAGGACAATAATGTTTTAACGAAATGTTTACACAAGGAGAAAGTTCCCCAGGTGAAATTAGAAGCAAGGAAATACAGACTTCTTTCCTATCTAGAATGGGAGGATTCTGCTCTTCTTGGAGACACTTGACCCATGGATATTTTCTGCTTGAGGGATACTAGGGTAACTGAGATATGACTTTGAAAGAAGTACTAATTGTTAACACATAAACAAGAAGTAACCCATGCAAATGAGTATTGGCCCCTTCAAAGCAGCCATGTGCTGTGAGAAGGAATTGCAAATGTGTTTCAACATTCTACCATTGCTTCAAAGATTTTGGCACACCTAGGGATGGTATATTTCAAATAACATGCTAGGACCTTTCTTCTTTCTTGGCTCTGCTTTTAGGAATTACTTTAAGAATTAACAACTCACATTTCTGAATCTCATGAATAGTTGCAAATCATTGCCCTTTGAGAGTAAATTATTTTTTTCTAGAAATAGCATACACCATTTCTAGTCATGCATAGTGAATTAAGGGGAAATACCTTTTTTGTATCCAAAATCAGATGAGACAGGAAGACTGAGACATCAAGGAAGTTTTTATCATGTACTGGGCAATAGATGCACATTAGTGGCACCTTGCTTCCTACCAATGTGAAAACACTCATTCATGTTTTGCGTTCTGGAATTTAAAGTAAGTCTAATCTCACATAGTTCTCCAGAAATTCTCCTAAGGCAGTCCAGCGTTTTCTGAAGGTTATATAGGTAGAGTCTAGAAGGAATACTGGGGTGTGGACCCACAAATATCATTTGTCCTTATGTCAGTGTTGTCACTGTCATCATTATCATCTCTCAGTGAGGGGAATCTGGATGTAAGTTGTAAGTGCAGTAGATCATTCCTTCAATAGATTCAGGGCCAGTCCCTCCCTTGCTGATTAACCTTGGGCAAGTCTTCCCACTTCTCAGAGACTCATTTTCTCCGTATAAAAGCTGAAAGTATTCTAGCTCTGGTGCTCTGTGAGTTTATGGTGCAGCCTAAGTGGAGGCATCAGCCCCCCTGGGAGTCAGGGCTCTGGGTTGGGAAATGTACAGGAGACCTTCAGCAGATCAGATTTGCATTTCAAAAAAGGAGTGGTGGAGGAATTCATGACGTGTTCTGGGAGATAGGGAAGAGGAATCACCGTAAAGAGTACTTCCCACTCTTCTTGACCACCCCTGGCACTCCAAGACCAACAAAAGAATGCCTACTGCCCAGTATGTGTTTGGTGATATTTATCAGCCACCCTTTCTTCCACTTTCCTCTTGATTTCTGAGACAGTTCTGGAATGTTCAGAATTTAGACAGAAGGTAAAACTCTGATGTGAAACAGAAGGCTTGTTCATGCTAGATTTAAATAATTCATGCCCAAGCATGGCTTTGAGAGGCAAGCATTTTGTATACGGAGTGTACATCAAAGTTTTAAAATAATTGAATATTACATTTTTAAGAATAATCTAACAATTACTACTTATTGAACACTTGCTTACTGTGTGACTGCATTGCCTTCAATCCCCTCAACAATCCTACCAAATAGGGGCCATTATCTCCACTCTATAGCTGAGGGAATGAGCCTCAAGGAGACAAGTAAGTTGCCCAGGTTCACAGAGCAAGGGAATGGTGGAATTGAATTTTCAAAGCTTTTGCTTACACTTCCTGAAAGTGTAAAACCAGGCTTACAGACAAAACTCACAGGTGTTTGCATTTGGCCCTAACTCTTTGCTTTTCTAGGTCATGGTGCCCTCCATTCTCAGAAAGTAGACCCCAGCTACAAAACATTCTTCTCTAGCCTGACCACAACCCACATCCTGCACAAACCCCAGACAGAGCCTCTCAAAAAACCTGCCACCTCCTGCTCTAGCTGTCCAAGAGTTGACCGCCTCCCCATAGACCCACCATGGGTATAGCTGTAACCCTGTCACGTCCTTCAAAACCCTTAAAAGGCCCCTCCCAACAGAAGCTCAGGTCTGACATCTGGCTTGATGTGTGGCCCCTCTCCTCCCTTGGAGAGTGAATAAACTCTGTACTGCTTGTTGCTCTACTCTTCGTGCAATTCTTTGCTGCTCATATCACTGGTTACCCTGCTGTGTTTTAAAAGTGTAGGTCATGGGACGCCTGGACGTTTTTAAAAGTATAGGTCTGGGGCGCCTGGGTGGCTCAGTTGGTTAAGCGTCTGACTTCGGCTCAGGTCATGATCTCATGGTTCATGGGTTCGAGCCCCGCATCGGACTCTGAGCTGACAGCTCAGAGCCTGTTTCAGATTCTGTGTCTCCCTCTCTCTCTGACCCTCTCCTGCTCATGCTGTCTCTCTCTCTTTCTCTCAGAAATAAATAAAAAATATTTTTTAAAAAAAGTATACGTCTGTGTTTTTAAAGGTGTAGGTCATGTGGCACCTGGGTGGCTCAGTGGGTTCAGTGTTTGACTCATGATTTCAGCTCAGGTTTCAGGTCATGATCCCAGGATCTTGGGATCAAGCTCTGCATCGGGCTCTCTGCTAAGCATGGAGATGTTTAAGTCTCTCTCTCTTTCTCTCTCTCTTTCCCTCCCTCTGCCCCTCCTTCCACTCTCTCTCTCAAAAAAGTGTAGGTCATGACTCAACACCATGTCAAAAAATTGTCATCACCAGGTTTTACAAAACTAAATAGAATAAAATATTCTAATATGGCATATTAGAGTATATCATCTTAAATAATAAGGATAAGTATTGCTTTGTGAAAATATTCTGCATATATGCACACACATATATACAATATATGTTCCCTGAAGTCAAATGTATTTATTGTGGATCAAAGTTTGAGAAACACTGCAGGACACTGATGGCCTCAGCACAGATAATTAAAGCAGTTTGTTCAATTTGGATATTAATGGCTAACATTATTGGACTTTTACTATTGCCATCCACTGTGGTAATAGCTTTCATAGAAGACATTGGGTCATCTTCACAACAAACCTATTATTATTAGTCCCATTTTATTTTTTTTAAATGATACTATTTTCAAGGAGCTGTGATTCTTTCCTCCTTCTTTTTTTTAAAAAAATTTTTAATGTTTTATTTATTTCTGAGAGAGAGAGACAGCACAAACAGGGGAGGGTCAGAGAGAGAGGGAGACACAGAATTTGAAGCAGGCTCCAGGCTCTGAGCTAACTGTCAGCAAAGAGCCCAATGCAGGGCTTGAACTCACAAACCATGAGATCATGACCTGAGCTGAAGTCGGACGCTTAACTGACTGAGCCACCCAGGTGCCCCTATTAGTCCCATTTTAAAGATAAGAAAACTGGGGCCTAAAGAGAGGCTGAATATATTGCTAAAGTTTTTTTTTGTTTAAAAAAAATTTTTTTTAATGTTTATTTTTGAGAAGCAGAGAGAGACAGAGCACAAGCAAGGGAGGGGCAGAGAGAGAGGGAGACCCAGAATCAGAAGTAGGCTCCAGGCTTTGAGCTGTCAGCACAGAGCCTGATGCGGGGCTCAAACCCACGGACTATGAGGTCATGACCTGAGCTGAAGTCAGACACTCAACCGACTAAGCCACCCAAGTGTCCCAAAATATTGCTAAAGTTTACAGTCACTAGCAGAGTTAAGATATACCCCAAACCTCAAGGACAGTGGAACCTTATGCTCCTAACCACTTCTCTTCACTGTCTGAGTGGGCTGCTGTATTATGTTGGGAGAAGGAGTGGCTATTAAAAGTATATTCACAGAATTGCCTTGGACATGACTCTGAAGGAGGTGTGGTAAGGTGGAACATACTTATCAGACATAAAACATGAAGTATTTTTATAACTGAGGTGATGCTTTCCTGGACATGAGTCTGTCCAGACTTGAGTGCTCTGGGTCCCTTAAGAGTTAGTAGAGGCCAGCCAGTCAGTCAGATCCTGGCTCTGCCACTTACTGTGTGACCTTGGGAAGATCACTTACCTGCTCTGTGCCTCAGTTACTCAGTACTTAGCTTACAGGTTATTTTGAAGGTCAAACGGTTTAATCTTTGCGTTGCACAGTACTGACGTGTGGGAAATAATCACTAGATGTTAAATATTTGTATTTCCCAGTTGTCTACATGTTAGGGTCCAAAAAATTATGATGACTGCCCTTACCTTCTTGAAACACTGGAGACTTTAGTTCTACCTGAAGAGACCCTCTTTTTGTCAGGTCCTCAGTAGCTATTTTTTGCCACTGCAGAGAATCCATTTCTTCCATGTTAGCCAGACCCTGGCTTAGCTCCAGGGCTTCCTCACACCTCTTATAAAGAAGAATGTTCTCTTCTTTGCTTATAGATCCTTTTTTATGCCATTTACCTCTGACGAACTTGGTCTGAGTCTAAGAGAAGGGAATGGGGGCAGATAGCATTTGCTATAGGAACTAGACCAGAAGCAAGATTTTTATAATAGCCCAGTCCTTCTGTGCCTCCTTATCAGGTGAACATATGCTGATTGTTTCATTTTGTTAAGGACCATTGCTCCTTTACACGGCAATCCTCACCCTCTTCTAATCAGACCCATTTATACAAGGGAGAAATTCTACACGAATGTGACCTGTTCAAAGTCAGCAATTGCACTTGAGTCTTTTTCCTTGAGGGACCATGTCAACTCCCAGTTGCCTCTGGGAAAAATAAAAATTTCATTTACTTTGATAAATAAGGCTTCTAAGAGAGTAGTTACCCTTTTTTCTTTCTACAACCTCTTGATTTCCCCCAACTCAAAGTCCCTCCTACTGTAAAAACGAGAAACCAGTAGTCCTCTTCATCCAGGAATTCATCATACCAGGGGCTGAGCATCTGAAATCCAAACAGGACATAAACATGATGAGGTAATGCACAGCTTGCTGCATCTCTCATGCTAGTGTTCATGTGGCAGAAGAGCAGGCTGTTGATTCTGGATCCTCTCTAATATGGAGATATATTGGAACAGTGAACATTAGCCATGACCAACCAAGCGGCAACCTTTGTTTCTCTCAGTATGGCAGCTTGTGCAGTCTCTCTCTGAATCTCAAAGAACAGTAATTGATATTACTTAAGAAAAGACATAATTTGAGGGGCCAAGATGGCGGAACAGCATGGAAGGGTTTTTTTTGCATCTCTCATCCATGAAATATAGCCAGATCAACACTAAACCATCCTGCACACCTAGAAAACTGATTTGAGGATTAATACAACAATCTGCACAACCTGAACCACAGAACTCAGCAGGTGCATGGCATTGAGAGGTGAAAGAGAGAAGGCCATGGAGGCCAGGAAGCTGTTTTTACTTGTGGAGAGAGGATGGAGATGGGGAGTATGGGAAAAGCAACCTTCCTCCAAAAGCAGCTGAAGAGAAAGTGGAAAAGTGGAAATAGCCACAAGGACTAAACAAAAAAGGGAGAAAGGAGAAAGGAGAGGGTTTAAATTCCATTTAGACTCTATAAACAGGAGGAGCAGAGAGTCTAAAACTCTACAGCTCAATACCTGGTAGTGTCCTGGTGGGAAGGGTGAATCCCCAGGAGCAGACAGCGAGGTCCTCGGGGTTCTTGGGCCAAACGGGGAGAGGTGGTTCCCCTGTTGGGAGACATTTGGTAGAGGCTGAGCAGTCACCCCTCAGGCAAAGGTCCCAGTGGACCCTGGAGAACCACATTTGCTGGTGCTGAAACAAGGACTGTAAGGGTGATGCCTGGCGCTAAATATGTGTTGTGATTTACCATAATCCCTGAAACACTGCTGCTACCTGATTGCGTGAACTTTTTCTGGGGTGAGCTGACACCCAGCTGCAGTCTCTGAGCATCGACAGTAGCACAGTCCTGCAAACATTCCTGGGGGTGGGTGGGCACCTGGCCATTGCTCAGTGAGACCCTCCTCCAGAAAGTCTCAGCAGGTCAAAGCCTCAGCCCCTGAGGAGTGAGAGGTTGGGAAACAGAGGGGCATCTGAGATAAAATTCAGGAGGGAGTTTTCACCTGGCAACCTGATGGCTTGGTCATGGACAGTATAAAAGCAGGGAGTGGTGGGAAGCCAGAGACAAAGGAGGGGTATACAATTGCTTGTCCGGGATAACAGAGTTCCAATACTAGAGATTGGGTAACTGGGTAACACCATTTTCATCCCTCCCATGCATGTGCATACACACCTACAAGGGCCACAACAGTCCACCCCAGTAAGCGAAGCAGCGCCATCTAGTGGATAATGGAGCTGTTACATTAAGCCCTGCCCAACTGGGCCAAGCTTGCTCTTCAGAAACACCACAAGTCTCTCCACCTGCTTAGTTTATGGACTATAAAGTGCTTCATAGTTTGACTTTTAGGGGAAACCAATGTAATTTCAATCATATTTCAGTTTGTTTATTGGTCCATATATTCAATTTTTTCTTTTTCTTTTCCTTTCTTATTCTTGAATACAGAAAGAGAAAAAAATTTTTTACTTTCATTTTTTATTAAAAATATTTTCTTTATTTTTCTACTATATTTTTTACTTTTTTGTGAAATTTTCAAATTCTATTTTACTTCCAACAGTTCATTTAATTCTATTTCATTGTATTCATTTTTTTCAAACGTTGTCCTTTTTTTTCCCTTTTTTCTTTTCTTTTTCTTTTTCTTTTCTTATCGTTCCCTTTTCCCCCTCTAATCTATCAACCTCCTTTCAACAACCAGACCAAAACGCACCTAGGATCTAGAATAATTTATTTGATTATTTTGTGTGTTGTTTTTAATTTTATTTTTTTACCTTATTAATTCCTTTTCTTCGAAATGACAAAACAAAGGAATTCACACCAAAAGAAAGAGGAGGAAGAAATGACAGCCAGGGACTTAATCAACACAGATACAAGCAAGATGTCTGAACCAGAATTTAGAATCATGATAATAAGAATACTAGCTGGGGTTGAAAATAGATTAGAATCCCTGTCTACAGAGATAAAAGAAGTAAAAGCTAGTCAGGATGTAATAAAAAAAAATGCTATAACTGAGCTGCAATCTCGAATGGATGCCACAGCAGCAAGAATGGATGAGGCAGAGCAGTGAATCAGCAGTATAGAGGATAAACTTATGAAGAATAATGAAGCAGAAAAAAAGAGAGAGACTACAGCAAATGAGCATGATTTAAGAATTAGAGAAATCAGTGACTCATTAAAAAGGAACAACATCAGAATCATAGGGGTCTCAGAGCATGAAATGAGGGAAAAAGGGGTACAAAGGTTATGTGAGCAAATCACAGCAGAAAACATTCCTAACCTGGGGAAAGACACAGACATCAAAATCCAGGAAGCACAGAGGACTCCCATTAGATTCAACAAAAATCAACCATCAACAAGCATATCATAGTCAAATTCACAAAATACTCGGGGGCAAGGAAAGAATCATGAAAGCAGCAAGGGGAAAAAAAATCCTTAACCTACAAGGGAAGACAGATCAGATTTGCAGCAGACCTATCCACAGAAACTTGGCAGGCCAGAAAGGAGCAGGAGGATATATTCAACGTGCTGAATCAGAAAACATGCAGCCAAGAATTCTTTATCCAGCAAAGCTGTCATTCAAAATAAGAGAGATAAAGTTCCTGAGACAAACAAAATTAAAGGAGTTCATGACCACTAAACCACTCCTGCAAGAAATTTTAAGGGGGGCTCTCTGAGGGGAGAAAAGATGAAAAAAAAAAAAGCCTCAAAAGCAACAAAGTCTAGAAAGGACCAGAGAACACCACCAGAAACTCCAACTCTACAGGCAACATAATGGCAATAAATCCATATCTTTCAGTAGCCACTCTAAATGTCAATGGACTAAATGCTCCAATCAAAAGACAGGGTAACAGAATGGATAAGAAAACAAGATCCATCTATATGCTGTTTACAAGAGACCCACTTTAGACCTTGACATCTTCAGATTGAAAGTAAGGGGATGGAGAACCATCTGTCATGCGAATGTTGATAGAAGAAAGCCAGAGTAGCCATACTTATATCAGACAATCTAGACTTTAAAGTAAAGACTGTAAGAAGAGATGAAGAAGGGCATTATATCATAATTAAGGGGTCTATCTACCAAGAAGATCTAACAATTGTAAACATTTATGCTCCAAATGTGAGAGAACCCAAATATATAAATCAATTATCACAAACATAAAGAAACTCATTGATAATAATACCATAATAGTAGGAGACTTCAACACCCCATTTACATCAATGGACAGATCATCTAAATAGAAAATCAACAAGGAAACAATGGCTTTGAATGACACACTGGACCAGATGGACTTGACAGATATATTAAGAACATTTCATCCTAAAGCAGTGGAATACACATTCTTCTCCAGTGCACATGGAATGTTCTCCAAAATAGATCATTTACTGGGACACAAATCATCCATCAACAGGTATAAAAAGATGGAGATCATAATATGCATATTTTTAGACCACAATGCTATGAAACTCAAAATCAACCACAAGAAAAAAATGTGTAAACATAACAAAACTTGGAGACTAAAGACCATCCTACTAAAGAATGAATGGGCTAACCAAGAAATTAAAGAGGAAATTAAAAAGTACATGGAAGCCAATGAAAATGATAACACCACAGCCCAAAACCTTCGGGATGCAGCAAAGCTGGCCATAAGAGGGAGTATATAGCAATCGAGGCCTTCCTAAAGAAAGAAGAAACATCTCAGATAAACAACCTAGCCTTACACCTTAAAGAGCTGGAAAAAGAACAGCAAAATAAAATTCAAAACCAGCAGAAGACAGGAAATAATAAAGATTAGAGCAGAAATCAATGCTAATGAAACAACAACAACAACAACAACTAGAACAGATCAATGAAACCAGAAGCTGGTTCTTTGAAAGAACTAACAAAATTGAAAAATCCCTTGCCAGTTTGATCAAAAAGCAAAAGGAAAGGACCCAAATAAATAAAATCAAGAACGAAAGAGGAGAGATCACAACCAACACAGCAGAAATACAAACAATAATAAGAGAATGTTATGAGCAATTAAATAATATGTTAATAGCAATTAAATATGTTATGAGNAGCAGAAATACAAACAATAATAAGAGAATGTTATGAGCAATTAAATGCCAATAAAATGGGAAGAAATGGACAAATTCCTAGAAACATATACACTACCAAAACTGAAACAGAAGGAAATAGAAAAATGAACGGACTCATAACCAGTAAAGAAATCGAATTAGTAATAAAAAATTACTTTCCAGGGGATTTCTACCAAACCTTTAAAGAAGAGTTAACACCTATTCTCTTGAAGCTGTTCCAAAAAATGGAAATGGAAGAAAAACTTCCAAACTCTTTCTATGGAGCCAGCATTACCTTAATTCCAAAACCAGGCAAAGACCCCACTATAAAGGAGAACTGTACACCAATTTCCCTGATGAACATGGATGCAAAAATCTATGCATTAGCCAACTGGATCCAACAATACATTAAAAAAATTATTCACCACGACCAAGTGGGATTTATACCTGGATACAGGGCTGGTTCAATATCCACCAAACAATCAATGTGATACATCACAGCAATAAAAGAAAGGACAAGAACCACATGACCCTCTTAATAGATGCAGAGAAAGTATTTGACAAAATACAACATCCGTTCTTGATAAAACCTCTCAAGAAAATAGGGATAGAAGGATCATACCTCGAGATCATAAAAACCATATATGAAAGACTCAACACTAATATCATCCTCAATGGGGAAAAACATAGAGATTTCCCCCTAAGGTCAGGAATAAGACAGGGATGTCCACTCTCACCATTGTCATTCAACATAGTTTTGGAAGTCTTAGCCTCAGCAATCAGACAACACAAAGAAATAAAAGACATCCAAATTGGCCAGGAGGAGATCAAACTTTCCCTCTTCACAGATGACATGATACTCTATATGGAAAACCCAAAAAACTCCACCAAAAACCTGCTAGAACTGATCCATGAATTCAGTAAAGTCGCAGGATATAAAATCAATGCACAGAAATCGCTTGCATTGCTATACACCAATAATGAAGCAACAGAAAGAGAAATCAAGGACTCTATCCAATTTACAATTGCACCAAAAACCATAAAATACCTTGGAATAAATCTAACCAAAGAAGCGAAAAATCTATACACTGAAAACTATAGAAAGCTTATGAAAGAAATTGAAGAAGACACACAAAAAATGGAAAAATATTCCATGCTCCTGGATAGGAAGAATAAATATTGTCAAAATGTCAATAATACCCAAAGCAATCTACATATCCAGTGCAATCTCTATCAAAATAACACCAGCATTCTTCACAGAGCTAGAACAAACAATCCTAAAATTTGTATGGAACTGGAAAAGACCCTGAATAGCAAAGCAATCTTGAAAAAGAAAAGCAAAGCTGGAGGCATCACAATCCCAGACTTCAAGCTGTATTACAAAGCTGTAATCATCAAGACAGTATGGTACTGGCACAAAAACAGACACCCAGATTAATGGAACAGAATAGAGAACCCAGAAATGCACCCACAAATGTATGGCCAACTAATCTTTGACAAAGCAGGAAATACTATCCAATGGAATAAGGACAGTCTTTTCAGCAAATGATGCTGGAAAACTGGACAGCAACATGCAGAAAAATGAACCTGGACCACTTTCTGACACCATACACAAAAATAAACTCCAAATGGATGAAAGACCTAACTGTAAGACAGGAATCCATCAGAATCCTTGAGGAGAAAGTAGGCAAAAATAAATAAATAAATAAATAAAGTGTTGGCCACAGCAACTTTTTACTCAACATGTCTCCAGAGGCAAGGGGGAAAAAAGCAAAAATGAATTATTGGGACCCATCAAAATAAAAACTTATGCACGGTGAAGGAAACAATCAGCAAAACTAAAAGGCAACTGATGAAATTGAAGAAGATATTTGCAAACAACATATCAGATAAAGGATTAGTATCCAAAATCTATAAAGAACTTATCAAGCTCATCACCTCCCAAAAAATAATCCAGTGAAGAAATGGGCAAAAGTTATGAATGGACAATTCTCCAAAGAAGACATCCAGATGGCCAACCAACACATGAAAAAATGCTCAACATTACTCATAATCAGGGAAATACAAATTAAAACCACAATGAGATATCACCTCACACCTGTCCAAATGGTTAACATTAACAACTCAGGCAACAACAGATGTTGGTAAGGATGCAGAGAAAGAGGATCTCTTTTCCACTGTTCGTGGGAATGTAAACTGGTGCAGGCACTCTGGAAAACAGTGTGCAGGTTCCTCAAAAAATTAAAAATAGAACTACCCTAAGACCCAGCAATTGCACTATAGGTATTTATTTATTTATCCAAGGGATGCAGGTATACTGTTTCAAAGGGGCACACGCACCCCAATGTTTATAACAGCACTACCAACAATAGCCAAGTATGGAAAGAGCCCAAATGTCCATCAATGGATAAGTGGATACAGAAGATGTGGCATATATATGCAATGGAGTATCACTCAGCAATCAAAAAGAATGAAATCTTGCCATTTGCAACTATGTGGATGGAACTAGAGGGTATGATGCTAAGCAAAATCAGTCAATCAGAGAAAGACAAATATCTTATGAACTCACTCATATGAGGGAAGCTTAGCATGGCTAAGCTGTAGCATCCTGCAAAGAGTACAGAGGGGGTCAGTGGCAAGGGATAAGGCAGTGAAGATTCATTGGGACTATCCATGAGGGACTAAAATGCCTTGCTAAGTAGTCTAGGCATTATTTTGCAGGAAATGAGTCACCAATAATAATTTTTAAAGGATGTAAGATTGTCTTTACAAACTGCCTCAGTCATGCTGCCAAAAGTTGTCTAAGAATACAAAGTTTGGTAATTTCATCAGATCTCCTGGGTTCCTGGGGAACAGGAGTAAAATATATTCCTGAGAAAATTCTGCTCTGCGATCGAATATTAGCAATACATAATGTAATATACTGTGATTGACCAATGGATAAGCTCTAAATATTATATATTAAATAGGAATAATAAACATGTGAAATGAGTACCCTACTACAATCCCTTCCATCTTAAAAGATTTATGACTCTAATAACTAGTGAATAAGTGATCTAATTGGTATCTTAACAAACAATGTTTAATAGAGCACTTTCCGTTAGAAGACATAGATGTGCAGCAAAAAATAGTAATGAGTAATAAATATAATAAAACAATATCTAAACCTATAATTACCTTTTAAAATTTGACATACTATTATATATTTTTTCTATAATCGTTTTTCGTTTGAATGTATTAAAGTTTCCTTTAGAATTCAGTTTGTTCCACTTGGTAAACTCTCCTGTCCCATCCTGTGAGAGTACATAAAGGACCCAATAGTACATATTTCCCAGTGTCTGTGGGGCTCCTTACTCCTGGCATCTTCAGCACCTGCTCTCAATCCTCTCTCCTGGTTAAAGCAAAGGCAATTTTTAAGCTGATGCTCTGTGTTCCAAGTTCACACCCACTTCTCTACCTATTTCTTTTACAGTATAGTCTCCTTAATGTATCTATAAACTTATTAAATCCACAAATACAATCACAAAATATAATTTTGTCCCAATTCTCATTTTATATATAAGGACAAAAAGACCTAGGGATAGTGAAGGATTTAGACTTGGAGTTTGTTCAATACCATGATAGCCAAACAGTGACAGAACCAAGACTTTAAAAACCTTTCCTTTACTCCATGTAGACTGTGTTTCCACATCAGTGAGTCAGAAGTCAGGAAATGGACCTATCAGTGGGCATGCTATCAGCACTTCCCAAAGGTTGATTGGATAATTGGAGAATGGTTGAAGAGCTGGATGAAAATCAGAGTTCTCACAGAAACTAGTCTCCAACCAGAAAAGATGGTCCTGGTCAAGGCCAAAAGAGGGGCCATTACCAAGTGGGACTTATTGGTTCAACAGATGTCTATGGAACATAAATACTATCAATACTATCAAGTACTGGATACAATACCCTAAGGTACTGTTCTAGATTCCAGGAAGACAGTACTAATGAAACAGATAAAAATCCCTGCCTTCATAAAGAAAATGAGAAAAAGAAAATAAGCAAAATAAGTCTCTGTACATTGTAAGGATTATATGTGTGCTACACAGACACACAATGTATGTGTATATGTATGTATGTATGTATGTATGTATGTATGTAAGATGGATGGACCTGAGTAATAAGTGCTAAGGAGAAAAGTAAAATGGGGATGGGGTGAAATTTTATATGAAGTGGGCAAGAAAGGCCTCACTGAGATGACTTAAGTAAACAGTTGAAGGAGTGAGGGCTCAGCTGCATGAGCATCTGCACATTATACACAGTGGGAGTGCCACCATTGAGCTGACAGTGTCTGGAATGGCCAGAGTGATGAGCACAGGGGCAGTGGAAGATGAAGCTAAAGAGGGGAGGCAGAGGAGAAATTATGTAGGCCTTGTCATTTTGGCAAGGACTTTAGATTTTACTGAAGACAAAAAGCCATCTGTTTTCAATGTCCTCACTCATTTCCTTTTACTTACTTTCAGTTAAATTACACAATTTATGTTTTTGCAGATTCACCATGGCCAGTGTTGAAATGAGCCTGCTTAGAACCAAGGACAGATCTATAGGCATCCATTAGGAGGCCATTGTAGTAATCCAGGTGACATTGGATGTGGCTTGGATAAGAGTGGTTGTAACACAGAAGGGGATGAATGCCAGGTTCTGGATATATTTTTAAGATTGAATCCACAGGATTCACCAAAAGACTAGTCATGGGTGTGAGACAGAAAGGTAAGTCATAGATGATAGCAATATTTTTTAAGTTTATTTATTTTTGAGAGGGAAAGAGAAAAAGCAGTGTGCATGTGAGCAGGGAAGGAGCAGAAAGAGAGGGAGAGGGAAAATCTCAAGCTGGCTCTGCATTGTCAGCACAGAGCCCAAGGTGAGGCTTGAACCCATGAACCATGAGATCATGACCTGAACCAAAATCAAGAGTCAGATGCTTAACTGACTGAGCCACCCAGTTACCATGATATCAAGATTTTTAACCTGAGAAACTGTGATAGGCCAGTCTTACCTGTATACAAATACCTTTAATACCTGCTGAGGACCAAGGTCGACTCAGGAGGCATGCTGTGTGGATCTGCTAGTCCAGGAAGAACAACCTAAGTCTAAGCCCATAGTCCCAAATATCTCCACAAAGAAAAGTGGGGCCTCTGGCATTCCATTACTGAAGGACTTTGTAAAAGAGAGATTTGGCTGTGCCCCACTGGACTGATCTGGTCTTATACTACTTGATGTGTTACTATTGATAATTAAGATGTACTGGGAATTGTGCTGGATATAGAGCCAAGACCTCCTGAGCTCTGACCCTGGTTTCTCCACTATCCTACTGTGTGCCTTTGGACTAACTCACTTACCCTCTAGGAGTCTCATTTGCCTCAACTGTACAGTAGTGGCAACAGTACTACACTGTCTGCCTCTCAGAGATTCTCAGAAGCCCAAAAGAGGTAATGTGGGTGAACATGCCTTATAAGGTAAATACATTTTAATGCACAAAATAAGCTGCTGTTTATATCCATCTGCCCCTCCAAATCTACTTTCTATCCTTCTTCACTCTGCTTGTGCCGTGGGAAATTAACATATAAGGACCACATCAACAGGCTCCCTTGACCTCAAGTTGGATTGATCTAATTAGGAGTCCTTGCAAGAGTTGGGAAAGCAGGTGGAGAGTGAGCTTGGGATTATCTATTCCATTTGATCTCTCTGGCCACATTGCTGAGAACTGATCATATATTTTTACTGACAGTTATAGTTCTTGCCAAGTGCCCTCCTCCATACAGCTCTTTCTCTCCTGGTTCTATTAACTGCTCCCTCTCCTCAATTTTTCAGGCCTAGGAGAGAAAAAAGTAACTCACCCTTACTGACCCTGAGGTGTTGCACTATCTCCTATGGTTTTCCTAACCTCCTGCACTTTCCCTTGTAAGTAGTCCCTTGTTATTGGGCTTTCATCTGTTACTCAACTTGACTCTGCCATTTGGTTTCTGCGAAGATCTAAAGTATACAATAGTCAAGCTATGGCCCTTATCTCTGGTGATTCTTCAGGATAGGCCCATGCTTTTATCTAATGTTTTGGGCTAAGAATAAATTCCTACTAATTGGCTATCTCCTTGATGGTTATTCTAGGAAAGGGAGATTCCATTTTTCAATACATAATTTTGGAACAGAATTCTCAGTAGAACACTCTGAGGGTTATGATTTGGGGAAATTCCACATAAGGGGAAATTAAGGAAGAAATAAAAGGTAGATGTTGACCACTGCCCCACTTCCATTCTACTTTAGATTTTTGGCTCATTCTTCTGAGTTTGTATAGCTTATTCCTAAGAGATCAACCAATTCTTCAATACGTGAAGAGTGATGCGAGTAATTATATCATTAACTTAACCAGTATAGTGACCAGATAAGATTTTTGGTCAGTCAGGCATAATCTTCCAGATACTAAACCATTTCTGTCAGCTAAGGCCTACCTTGCAGATTTCCCTCTGGGCTCTGGGAATCCAGGGGTTTTCATCCCCGGAAGGCAACATCTCCTTCAGGCCTTCAATGGTTTGGGATTTTAGTGGTAGGCATGGGCCAATCTGTTCATTCAGGTAGAGTTCACATATTCTGTTGCCCAGCATGTGCTGAAAGACAGTATTCCCAGTCTTCCTGTTACTTATCAGGACACTGAGGAAATGGTGCAGGTCCTGCCAGAGGTCTAGGAGTTGGATCTCCACTTTCAAATTCTGCTTTTTCAGGTAGTCCCGGAAGGGACCCCCGGCACAGCCATCAGCACACAAAGCCCAGTGGGTGTACCCTAAGGAGATGCTTTGCTTGATGACCTCCTTGACTGTCATCTGCGGGCAGTCATTGATGATGGGGGTGACAGTCCTCAGGTGTGTAGACAACGCTGTCTCAAAGAGGCCCTCCATGTGGAGGTGGCTCTTAGATTTCTTCTTCATGCTGGATTTCTTGACACAGAGAATATCCTTTTTCAGGGAACTGATTATTCTCTCCTTTGAAGAATTCACTTTCGGGGAGGGCATTTGTGGATGTTTGCATTTGTATGTGTCTTTCTCCTGAGAACACGCATCCTGGAGGAGCATAATGTTGGTTTCTGGCCTGGTATCTATTTCCAGAATAAAGCCATGGTCTATCAACTGCCACATCCTCCTCTTGGTCTTCTTGCTCGAGTACCGCTTCTGGGGTTGGTGGCACTTCTTGATGCTCATGTTTAGAGGGAGTTCTCCTATGTGACTACAGCAAATACTGTACAGACGAGTCTCATATTCCTGCAGAAGGCCTTGGCATGATTCCACTTTGGCCATAATCGTCATGGCATGGGTGTAAAAGTTGGGGAGCCAATAGCTCTGAAGTTTGAACAGAGCTACTTTCTGCATGTGGCTCAAGATCTCCCTCCTGGTGGTTGATTGGTTCGGATGCCAGATGGAGAGGTTCAGGAGGGACTCTGGAAAAAATAGAAAGACATGAAGGATGAAAATGATGTAGTGGTAGTGATGATAATGACGTTGGGAGAGGTTTTTTGAATTTTTCCAAATGCTGTTATGTATAGCATTTCATTTGTTCTTCGTGCAACCCTGGAGTATGTACAGGACAAATATATCGTAAACATGTTTTTAGGGGTTTTCTCAGGGAAGTGACCTCTTTCTCTGATTACCTTCCCATCCTCCCACAGAAATAAGCCAGTTTATGGGATGCCTTAAATTATTTTTTAGACAATTGTATGTTATTGTAAAGAAAAGCAAATGAACAAGAAAATATGTTTAAAAATAATAGGAATGTGGAGGCGCCGGGGTGGCTGAGTCGGTTAAGTGTCTGACTTCGGCTCAGGTCATGATCTCACGGTTTGTGGGTTCGAGCCCCGTGTCGGGCTCTGTGCTGACAGAGCCTGGAGCCTGTCTTTGGATTCTGTAACTCCCTCTCTCTCTGACCCTCCCCTGCTCACGCTGTCTCTATCTCTCTCTCTCAAAAATAAATAAAACATTTATAGAAACCAACTTGACAATAGACTATTTTAAAAATTAATTGATTAATTAATTAATTAAAGTAATGTACCTCTGAATGGGATTTTTCAGAGTCAGATCTACTTGAAGGAAGGGATTTAGACTGGATAATTTGAAGGAGTCATTACCAGCCCTGATTTTAATGTCATAAATTCTCAGTTATCTCTATGAATAGAGGAGCGTGACCAATCTCAAACCACAAATCTTCTGGCGCATACCTGTATTTGGGTCAGGAATGTCTCCTTACTTAATAAATAAATAATTTTGAATGAATCTGATGTTCTAGAGTAGAGGCTGGCAAACCTGTAAAAGGCCAGGTAGTGAATATATTCAGCTTTGTGAGCTCTATGCAGTCCCTGCTGCACAGTTTTCTTCTTTAGCTCTTAAAAATGTTAAAACATTCTTAGCCCATAGGCTATATGCACTATGTTTTGCCTGTAGGCTGTAGTTTGTTCTAGGGATCTCTTTTTTAAAAAAGAGATGCCATGCAGTCTCAGAAGATGCAGGATCTATTTAACTACACTGTCCCAATTTGTCTTCACTCCTTCCAGTCAATCTTTACTGGTGAGTAATATCTCAGGAAGAAGCACATACCAGCCTAAGGGCACTAGTCTCTTGGAACTCTTCCCTGTTAAGGGTTCCCATGGCATCTCTGATACATAGAAAATGGAGAGAGTAGATGCCTACAAAAGGATTGATTAGTTTGTTTGTTCATTTCCCAGTGATTTCACTTCACATATGCTTTATGATTCTTACTGATGTTCATGTTGCAAAGAGTCACTACTCTTGAGCCCTCCTGTAAATGGGTAGCCTTCAGCACAAGGAGGAGGGACAGATAGTGATCTCTCATTTCCAGGTCCATCTCATCTATGCTCAAGATCTTCTCAGCAAGGATCCAGAAATCCACCAGCTCTTCACCTACAGATTAAACAGGGCAAGCACAGTGCTACACCCCAATGTTGCCCCTTTAGAGGTTACATCTGGGTGTAGCAGCTAATAACACTCCCCACCACCAGTCTGCTCTATTGCCTCAAATATTACCATTAGTCACTTCTTTGGGTTCAGGCATCATTCCTAGTAATGTCGTAATGTGGGGGCAGATGGAGGCATGGGGAGAAGGGACTTAATGGATACGGATCTTGTGTGACTTTTCTTGTTGTTGTAAGGAAAACTCACTTTAGGGAAAACTGAAAGACTCTGAGAATGAATCATGAGACACTTGAATTTTCCAAAAAATGAAGATTAGAAGAAAAAAGAACATTTCCTCTATCACGGACCCAGAATAGCCAAAAGAAGGATAATAGAGCCTAAAGATGCCAAAGGTGATGCTCCTTGTTTCACAACTTTGCCAGGGCTGGAGTCTGAGTGACAAACCAAAAGATAGCCTGTTTAGGGGCACCTGGGTGGCTCAGTCAGTTGAGTGTCCAGCTTTGGCTCAGGTTATGATCTCGTAGTTTGTGGGTTTGAGCCCCGCATCAGGCTCTGGGCTGACAGCTAAGAGCCTGGAGCCTGCTTCAGATTCCATGTCTCCCTCTCTCTCTGCCCCTGCCTTGCTCATGCTCTGTCTCTCTCTGTCTCAAAAATAAATAAACTATTAAAAAATTAAATTAAAAGAGATAGCCTGTCTATTTCTTCTCTACCTGCTCCCTGGAAATCCAGGATTTCACCCTTAAACTAGGGCTTGTCCTTGGATGAAGTTTAATGCTGCTGAACTGGAGTGTCAGCTAGTGCTAGCTGCTCACCTCCCAGCACTCATCAACCACTGAACTCAATGGAACAGAAAGCAGTGCATGTGAACACTTCTGCTATAGGGATTTGTTTATTTATTTGTTCCTTGTCTGTCTCCCCACCACTGTAATAGCTTTAAGAAGTAGGGATTTACAGTTCTTGTTCACAGAGGCTGCCATACAGTGATGCTCAACAAACATTGTTAAGTGAATAGATGAATGAATGGATGGATGAATGAATGAACAAAATAAAAGGACTCTTTACTTTTACCCTAACTTACACAGTGGACCCATTTTCAAAGACTTTTACACAAACTACAGTATAAAACATTTATTTCCATTATGGGTACATTACTGTCAATAAGTGTTCTGGGGCATTCTGGAAGCTGTTAAGAACTTGCAAGGACTCCAGGAACAACTCCAAGAACCTACCTGTACTGCCCTTGAGGTAGGTACAGAAGCGCCACATCCCTCTGACGCCACCAATGCACTTCTGGAGTAGCCACTGGTCTGCTTTTTTCCATCTCAACATCTTGGCTGCCAGGAAAAGTCCATGGTGAGAGAGAGGGAGAGAGAATGAGCTCTTCTCCCAGCCCCTCTCTCAGCCTTGCACACAGCTAGATCCCCATTCACTCAGGGTGAATGAGGAAAAATCGTGGCCATTTACATGAGTTGGGTTAGGAGTATGTGGTATTTTTGAAGGTAGGAAATAGACCCTCTACTGACATATGAGGGACCCACAGGTACAGTACAATCCACATATCAAAAACACCACCCAAGACTCCTTGCCTTCTATAATCCCCACCTGACAGTGATTTTGCCAATCCAATTTTCCCAAATGTATATATTGAAGAAAGGAGATGTGCATATTTGGTACCTTGTTATATTTTGCTCAATGTAAATCCCCTGAATCTTGACTTTCCCCCAGGGTGGAACATAGTTTCCTTTGGTTAGTTGAATCAAGAATCAAATTATCGATTCAACCCTAGATGGAAATTTTATTAATTCATTCTTTTAACAAATATTTATTAAATGTCTACTACTTAGTATCATTCTAGATGTTTGGGATACATTAGAAAACAGAAAATCCCTGCCCTCAAGGAGCTTACATTCTGGTGAAGGAGACAGAGATAATAAGCAATAAGCCTAATAAGTACATTATCTAGTAAGGTTGAAGGTTATAAGCACTACAGAAAAAAAAGGAAAGGTAAAAGAGAGTAAGGCAGTTGGGAGTGCTAGGACAAGAGTTGGATGAGTGGCATTAGGGTCATCAGGGTAGCATCTTCTAAGGAGGTGAGATTTGCACAGAGATTTGAAGAAGGAAGAGAGGGAGCCAGTGTGGATATATTGAGAAAGCATTTCCAGGCAAAGTGAACAGCCAGTGCAAAGCCTTGAAATGAGAATGCATTTGGGAGGATTTTTGAGGAACCGCAAGCAGGCCAAGTGTAACTGAAATCGAGTAAGCAATGGAGGGAGTAGGAGGAGATCAGATCCTAAAAGTAATGGACCTGCATCTCAAGGACTCTGAAGACCTAGAGATATAAGGGCATTAGATTTCACACTGAGATGGGAGTCATTGGTGGGGGTACGGAGCAGCCAATAGAGGATTTACATGACCTGAATTAAGTTTTAAAAGCCTCTCTCTGGGTGCCTATGAGGCTCAGCTGGGTAAGCATCTGACTCTTGGTTTCAGCCCAGGCCATGATTTCACAGTTTATGGGTTTGAGCCCTGCTTTGGGTTCTGCACTGACAGAGCGGGCCCTGCTTGGGACTCTTACTCCCTTCTCTCTGCCCCTCCCCTGATCACGCTTTCTCTCCAAAAATTATTATTATTATTATTTGTTTTAAAGGCTCTCTCTGGCTGCTGTGAGAAGGAGAACAAGAGCAGAAACAAGAAGACTAATTAAGAGATGATTCAGCAGCCAGGTGAGAAATTGTGGTGGCTTAGACCAGGTGATAGCAATGAAAGTGGTGAGCTGTGTTTGATTCTGGATATATTTTAGGCAGTTTTGCCATGTTCTGTGTCCACCATAACTTTCTCACTTCTGGCTGCAGTGAGACAAAAGCACACACAGCCTATCTGATTCCTGCTTATTGCTCTAATACCAATTTTTCAGCCTAAACTTTCACCTACTGCTGCAGTACAAGCTCAGGCACCCTCACATCTAAGTCTACAAAGGTGACCAGTATTTGTAAATTACAGTAGGACTGACAGGCACAGGATCATTATGCAACCTGGCTTCCTATATTTCTCCACATGTGCGCATGCGTACACACACACACACACACACACACACACACACACACACACACACCCTCATGCTTACCTCCTTCTGGGGACTTAATGAAACTGATGAGCTCCTGACAGAGAATATAATGGAAACACAAGTTGGTTTTACAGAAGAAAGGTAACCGGTATTTTTCCAACCAGGTCAATAATCCTTTGTACTTTGCAATCTAGAGTACAAACAAAATGGGAACAGAAAAGAGAAATGGAATTGAACTGCTAAGAAATGCAGCTTAGCCAGTGGCAATAAATAACTTTACACCTGCAGTATCTGGCCCACAGGGGAGGTGTGCTGATTACAAATAGTATGTAAGAGGAGTGAAGGCCTGAGCCGAGGCTCCCAAAGGAGTGAATAAATTGGTAGGAAAGAAAAGGCTTGGTCTTTCATTAAAAAATTTTTTCTTATTCCTGGGTGAAGTTGTTTAAGAAAACATCTAAGTCTTGCTAGATAGAAGAGAAGCAGAAGAAATGTTGGTCTGAGGTGTCAAGTCAACTCTATTCAATTTGCTTCTTTGTAAGCACAATTAAAATTTCTCACAGTTCCTTACCTATATCAGATGCACAACATGTACAAAAACACACAAAGGGGCATCTGTGTGGCTCAGTCAGTTGAGCATCTGACTCTTGATTTCGGCTCAGGACATGATCTCACAGTTCATGAGTTCAAGCCCCACATCAGGCTCTGTGCTGAACAAATGGAGCCTGTTTGGGATTCTCTATCTCCCCACCCCCCATCAAAAATAAATAAATATAACATTAAAACACAAACATACACACACACAAAGACTCACATTACATTTAACATCATTTAGAGTATATGTTGGATCCCTGAGGGATTGAGCCACCAGAGAAGGGAGAACATAAAATTTTTCTTTTTGCCTGTACCTTCCACTCCTCTTCACCCATTTTTCCCATTCTCCCATCCACTTCCCATCTGGCAACCACCAGTTTGTTCTCTGTATTTATGGGTTTGTTTCTTTGTTTATTTCTTTATTTGTTCATTTGTTTTGGTTTTTAGGTTCTGCATGTAATGGAATGCTTTCCCTTAATTTATTTTACTTAGCATAATACCCTCTAGTCCCATTATTTTGTTGCAAATGGCAAGACAAGATCTCATTCTTTTTTATGGCTGAGTAATACTCCAGTGTGTGTGTGTGTGTGTGTGTGTGTGTGTGTGTGTGTGTGACATCTTCTTTATCCATTCATCTATTGACAGACACTTGTAGTGCTTCCATATTTTGGGTATTGTAAGTAACACATAAACATAGGAGTGTATATATCTTTTCAAATTAGTGTTTTCACTTTCTTCGGGTAAATACCCAGTCATGGAATTACTAGATTTTATAGTAGTTCTATTTTTAATTTTTTGAGGAATCTCTATACTGTTTTCCACAGTGGTTGCACCAATTTACATTTTCACCAACAGTGCACAAGGGTTCCTTTTTTCCACATCCTCACCAACACTTGTTATTTCTTGTCATTCTGACAGGTGTAAAGTGGTATCTCATGATGCTCTGATTTGCATTTCCTTGATGATTCTTGATATTGAACATCTTTTCATGTGTCTGTTGGCCATCTGTACATCTTTGTTGAAAAAAATGTCTATTCAAGTCTCTGCCCATTTTTAATTGGATTTTTTTTTTGGTGTTGAGTTGTATAGTTCTTTATATTTTTTATACTAACCCTTTATTATATATAACATTTGCAAGTATCTTTTCCCTTCACTAAGTTGCCTTTTTGTTTTCCTAATGGTTTCCTTTGCTGTGCAAAAGGCTTTTACTTTGGGTGCACCTGGGTGGCTCAGTCAGTTGAGCGTCCAAATTCAGCTCAGGTCATGATCTCGCAGTTTGTGGGTTTGTGGGTTTGATCTCACAGCTCAGAGCCTGGAGCCTGCTTTGGATTCTGTGTCTCCCTCTCTCTCTGCCCCTCTCCTGCTCATTTTCTGTCTCTCTCTCAGAAATAAATAAAACATTAACAATTTTTAAAAAATAGACATTATAAAAAATTTTTTTAAAGGCTTTTACTTTGGTGTAGTCCTGATAGCTCATTGCTGCTTTTGCTTCCCTTGCCTGAGGAGACATATATACAAATATGATGCTAAGGCCAAGGTCAAAGAGATTACTAATTCTTTCTTTCAGAATTTTTATGGTTTCAGGTCTTACATTTAGGTTTTTAATCCATTTTGAGTTGATTTTTGTGTATGGTATAAGAAAGCGTTTTCATTCTTTTGCATGTAGCTATTCTATTTTCTCAACATTATTTATTGAAGAGACTATCTTTTCTCCACTCTATATTCTTCCCTCCTTTGTTATAGATTAATTTATAAATGTATTTATCCACCATATAAGTGTGGGTTTATTTCTGGGCTCTGTCTCCTATGGATAGACCTATAGATCTATCCAATGGATAGATTTATCCCTAGATCTACCCACATTGATCCACATTGATCTATGTGTCTATTTTTGTGTCAGTATCATACTTTTTTGATTATTATAGCTTTGTAGCATATTTTAAAATCTAGGATTGTGATACCTTCAGTTTTCTTCTTCTTTCTCAAGATTACTTTGGCTTTCTGCAGTCTTTTGTTGTTCCATACACAATTTAGGATTATTTAGGAGTATTTCTGTGAAAAAATACTACTGGTATTTGCAATACAGATTGGATTGAATCTGTAGATTGCTTAGGGTGGTATGGACCTTTCATAAATATTAACTTTTCCAATCCATGAAAATGGATGGTCTTTCCATTTGTGTCAACTTCAATTTCTTTGATCAGTGTTTTATAGTTTTCAGAGTATAGGTTGTTGACCTCCTTGATTAGGTTTATTCCTAGGTATCTTATCTTTTTTGGTGCAATTGTAAATGCAATTGTTTTCTTAATTTCTCTTTCTCTTATTTCATTATTAGTCTATATAAGCATAACAGATTTATGTTTATTAATTTTATATCCTGCAACTTTACAGAATCCATTTATTACTTCTAATATTTTTAAAAATATAATTTTTTTGTCAAATTGGCTAACATACAGTGTGTAAAATGTGCTCTTGGTTTTTGGGGCAGATTCCTGTGGTCCATCACTTACATACAACACCTAGTGCTCATCTCAACAAGTGCTCTCCTCAATGCCCATCACCCATTTTCCCCTCTCCCCTACCCCCCCATCCTCAGATTGTTCTTTGTATTTAACAGTCTCTTATGGTTTGCCTCCCTCCCTCTCTGTTTGTAACTATTTTTTTCCCTTTCCCTTCCCTCATGGTCTTCTGTTAAGTTTCTCAAGATCCACATGAGTGAAAACATATGTATCTGTCTTTCTTTGACTGACATTTCATTTTATTGATGGAGCCTTTAGGGCTTCATATGTATTATGTCATGTGCAAATAGTGACAGTTTTGCTTCTTCTTTATCAATTTAGATGGCTTTTACTTGTTTTTGTTTTTGTTTTTTATGTGATTGCTGTAGTTAGAACTTCCAGTACTATGTTAAATAAAAGTGGTGAGAGTGGACATTCTTGTCTTGTTCCTGATCTTAGAGGAAAGGTCTCAATGTTTCATAATTGAGTACGATGTTAGCTGTGGGTTTGTCATATATGGCCTTTATTATGGTGAAGTATGTTCCTTTTAAATCAACTTTATTGAGGGTTTTTATCATGAATGATGTTGAATTTTGTCAGATGTTTATTAAGATTATCATATGATTTTTAGCCTTCGTTTTGCTAATGCGGTATATCATATTGATCATTTTGCAAACACTGAATCATCTTTGCATCCACAGAATAAATCCCACTTGTTACAGTAAATGATCCTTTTAATGCATTGTTGATTTCAGTTTGCTAATATTTTGTTGAGAATTTTTACATCTATGTTCCTCAGAGATATTGGCCTGTAGTTACCCCTTTTTGGAGTGTTTTTGTCTAGTTTTGGTATCAAGGTAATGCCAGCCTTATAGAAAAGAAGGTATTTGGAAATTATCCTTCCTCTTCTATTTCTTAGAATAATTTCAGGATAATAGGTACTAAATTTTCTTTAAATGTTTAGTAGAATTCACCTGTGAATCCATCTGGTTCTGGACTTTGTTGAAAGTTTTTTGATTGCCTATTCAATTTCATCACTAGTAACTATTCTATTCAGATTTTCTATTTATTCCTGATTTGGTTTTGGAAATTATATGTTTCTATGAATTTATCCATTTTTTTATGTTGTCCAATTTTTTGGCATATAATTTTTATAGTAATCTCTTATAATTCTTTGTATTTCTGTAGTGTTTTGGTTATTTCTTGTCTTTCAAGAAAATAAGGATTTTAAGTTTCAGGGGTTTCCTAGGGAAATCAAATATAGGAATCAGAGTGGAGTGTCTTTCTTAGCTCTTCAGCTCTCAGAGAAAAATAAAATTTTGTTGTAAGGCTTAGAGTGATCTTTCTGATCCCACATGCCACTGGTAGAGCATGCATAAGTCTGAGGTCTACACAGTGTAAAAGGAGAACAAGAAGGGGGGAAAGAAGAAGAGAAAGACAATGGACAAGGAAGACACCTAAAAAGAGAAAAAAAAGATTGGGAGAAAGACATGTTCCTGAAGGAGAATGATATGGTAGTCATTTAATTGCAGAGTGACACCTTATCTTTATCTATGACTTATATTGCAAATAATCACTAAGTGGCCCATGCACTGCCACTTCCTATCCCACACCCATGGCAGGCATTGCCAATCAATTCTCAGGCTCTTTCTTGCTTACGTGTGGCCCCAGAATTCTTCTAAAATGGTGTTCTAAACATTTCCTACCCAATAATCCAGTGGATATGAAAGATGGATATCATTTGCTGACTAGAAGGTAGAGGAGAGAATTCACCAACAATTGTCTGTCCAAGTAGTAAAAACACAAAAAGGAGAAATGTGTATGCTGGCTTGATGATGTTTGTCCTACTCACCTGCTTTATAGTTTCTTCCAGAGTCACTTCTAGGCCTCCTTTCCCTTTTACCTCTCCATCTCTCACCCCACATTTCAAATATAGCTCCCTCTCCCCCCATCCCAAACCGCCTGCCATTCAGTAACCTTACCAAGTCATAAGGTAATTCTGGCCACAAGCTCCACTGTGAATTTTCAACAGCATAAAATGGTGTCTGACCAAAGACCTGCAAAAGAAAGCTAGGAAATAGCCAGAGGAGTAGAACTTCTCTTCATAAATATGCCCCAGTCCAACTGCAGCCCAGGGGAATGGGGTTCCATTGATTTCCTATTTCAAGAGATATTCTTAAATTCATTCCACTAAACCAACCTGCCTTGCAGAAAAACACCCAAAATAGAATAAACTGCAAGATTCATTCATCTTTGGGGTCAACTCTGCCCCAAACTGGGAGTTATCTTACCTGTGTACAAAGGCCAAAGCCCATTATATTAAAAGGTATTTACTTTTATATTGCATTATTAATTTCTGCATGGGTTTAGAGAGTTAGAGCAAATGTTGGAAACCTTTTTTTATAAAGAGAAACAGCTTTGGATTTGCCTAAGCTCTTGAACTGAAGAAAGTAGAGGGGCCTAAGGATATGAGGATTAGTGATATGAGGAACACATTCTAAGTGATGGTATTAAGAGTGTCCAAAATTTATAAATAATTCTAGGTTACTTTCTTGGACTAGGGACTGTGACCTTGGCAACTAGCTTTGAGACTGATGGGGAAGGGCTTCTATGTTTATAGGTATCTAAGCTTAGCAGTCTCAACATGGGTACCAACATGTCTCAAAGTACCCCCACATCATTTGTGATAACTAGAGGGGCTGAAGTCTTAGAACATTATGTCAGCCTCCATCTCTCCAGAACTGTCAGCCCCAAATTTTGTCAGTCTGAGACCCTCTCCTTCTGTCCCCTTTGTCCTTGGCTATGAGATACATAAGGAAGGCAATGGTACTGATTGTACTTTACAAATATCAGCGTGTGAATGAGGCTCAGTCCATAGTGACTCCTCACTGCTCTCTGTACTCAGGGTTTGACATGACATGCCCTGCCTGGCATGTGAAGTTGCTTTTATGAGATGTGTGGTGGGACTAAGAAGTTATGAGACTGTGTAGGAATAGTGCATGGAAGCAGTTTCACTATGTGACCTTTGTACCACAGAAAGCATGAGGCCAATGTGGAAAACATGCCACTTATAGAGAGCTCCAGGACTTCCCCAGACGTGTCATGTTTTCTTGGGCAAGTCATTGAACTTCTGGTGTCTATCTCACAGGATGATTATAGAAATTATGGCCAAAATTTGTAAACTGACAGCAGTATTCAACATGAACTAATATTGTCTCTCTAAATAAACCATAGCTGCCCAAATGGCCAAGGCTTTCTTACATTCTTGGCTGGGATTCTAGTTTCCACATCATTCTCACCTTTTCTAGAACATTATTGTAGACTGCTTAAGTTGTGTTGATGAACTGACTAACTACAATGCCTCAAAATTACTTCTGCAACCTTTCATTAAGACAGTGGCACCACCTTCCACCCAGGCACCTGACTCCTCCCTTCTTGTTATCACCTCTACTTGACATTCAAATAGTGACAAGGTCCTATATTTTTCTTTATAAAAAACATCTCTAATTTGTTCCATTCTCTTCATCCTCTTGCCTTTAAACCCCCATCACTGAAACAATCTCCTAACTGGTTTCCTTGCCTCCATTATGTTCCCCTGATGGCCAAACCTGTGGTCAGACTTCTGTGGAAATAATTTGCACAAATAAAAGTCTGATCACGTTACTCCTTTACTTGAAGCCTCTCAATGGCTCTCCATGACCCTCAGAATGATTTCCAAACTCCTAAGCATGGCCCACCTGCTCTCAGAGGCCTGGCTTAGCCCGTCTTGAAGTTTTATCTCTTTCTGTGTCTTCCTCTCACAACTTTTTCTTCAGCCTTAGTTGCTTAGAGTTTCTCCCCAAGTACCGTAGGATTATTTTCCTTGGTGCCTTTACTCACTCTGTTCTGTCAGTAAGTCCTCTGTTTCTTAATACTCGACCCCCCAGTCTTTTCCTCCTACCTCTTTATCCACATTTCCCTCCCTATTTTCTTCCCCAGCCAATTGTCAGCTACATTGTCTCCTTTAAAGACTTGGCTTGTGTCATCTATTCTTTGAAGCCTTTCCTGACCTACCAGGTAGAAATGGTGTCTCCTTCTGATTCACGTGTACTCCAGGGCCTACTAGACACTCCTATCATGTCACACACAACCCTTTTTGCACTCACCTTAAATATTGCTCTCTCACATTAGACGAGGAATTTCTTGAGTACAGTGATAGCATCATTAATATTTGCACCCCCAGTACTGAGCCCACTGAATGGCACAAAGTAACTACCCAATAAATGTTTGTGGGGTAGTGATAGTACAAAGTGGCTTTTTCCCAGTTGTATGACTTTCACCTCTTTTAAATAAGTGGTATTCCATGGGAAAGGATACACTGAGCCACAATTTATAAAGCACCAACCTTAAAATATAACCAAAAACTTAAACCTAAAAGGATGTGGGATTCGTCTACGTTTGGCTCTAATAATATTCTGACATTTGAGATTTATTTTATTTGCAAAGGTAGAGAAAATACATATTTGGTTTCAGTCAGCAGCTCAACAATTGCTCTGTGCCAAACACCTGGTGAGGGGAGCAGAGCAGAATGAATAATCCATGGTCCCTGTCCTACAGGTTTTCACAGTCTCTCATTCAGTGGAAGACACACACACACACACACACACACACACACAAAACACAAGAGGGTTGCAAAGTGCCAAGGGGCACAGAAGCAGGAAAAAATAATTTCTGATTAGGAGAAGATAGAAATTTCTTAAGAACAGGATTTAAGCAGAGATTTGAGAAACGGTTAAGACTTTGGTAGGTGGAATTATAAAAACCAACAACACAGCCAAGAAGGGGTGCAGAGGTGAAAGAATGCCAGCCCTATGAGGGTACAGTTGCTGTCACTGCAGCACTGGGTACCAGAGGGTGTGATGGGAAATAACTGTAGATACACAAAGGCACTTAAGGAAGCTGAGGACTTGGGATTTATCAATAATGGGAAACTCCTAGAGATTTTAAAGGAGATTCTGGTTATATTTATTTGCTCAAGCTAAACAGTTTTTGAGTTAGTAAGAAGTTTATTATTTTTTTTTAAAGGCACTCACCTCAGTGAGAATCACTATTCAGCTGTTGCTGAAACATTTGAATTTAATTCTGGGAATACTTACTGGGAGAGAAAGAAATGTGTTGAAAAAATCGGCAAAAATTTCATCTTCTAGCAGAATTATAAGGTTTGTAGAACTGATTATCTCTATATGGGGAGAAAAAAAAAACCACCTCATGAACCAGGGTTGCATTCAGGATGAGAAAACGAAACAAGGGAATGGATCATGTCACATGACCAAACCTCAGCATTTGATGACCTTTAGGGTCATCTAACTTGATTTTTCCCTCTCTCCAGGACTCTTCTCTGCAATATCACTCTGCTTAAATACTCCCAGCGGTGGAGAGCTCACAGCGTCTGAGGGCTACCCATTCCATTTATGAAGAGATGAAATGAGTAGGGAGATTTTCCTACTGTAAATCGCCTTCTTTTATCTTTTTCCATTTGTAGAAATTCTGCCCTCTGAAGCTCAAGAGAATTCATCTAAGTCCTCTTAAAGGGGACAATGCTTCCATATTCATAAAAACATCACAACCTTCTGTTTACCTCTGACCCCTCTCTGGTTAGTCTATCACTAAGCAATTCTTTAGCGATTCCTCACATGGCCTCCTTTCTGTCTGGGTCCTCTCTCTGTGGCTAAAGTGGCACTTAAAGCCCAAGCACTCTGCATGCTTTCCAGGGAAGAGCATTAGATAACTTTGCCCATATCGTATGTTCTATTAGTGTGGCCAAAACTGAGATTCACTTTGGGTGCTCTCAAATTACACTATTAACTCCATCATCCTTTATTTATGCAGTCATTTTTGGAAACTAAGGGCAGGAATTCACATTTATTCCAGTTGAATTTCAACTTGTTGATTTGGGCCCCCCAAGAGCTTTTCTGAATACTGATTTGGTCATGCAAAGTATTTATTACTCCTCTCAGGCTTGATCATTGTGCTGCCTAAGTCAATCTGAGGAAACGAATGTTGAATATCACAAAGCAAGCATAGATACCATAGGTGAACTCCTCTAAGGTTGCTCTAACTCACTCTCTGTGTTCTTTAACTCACAATATTCAACTAATGAATAATTCAATTGTTTTACCAATGTTCAGCATTTCCCCATCAAACTCAAAGTTTACAATAAAAGATGTATAAAATGAGCAACATATACACTATATCAGTCCCATCTCTTGGTCTAGTTAATTGTCTGGTGGGAATAGTCAGCGCCATTCACAATTGCTAGAATGCAGTTATGATAATAAGAAAACTAAACAATCCCCTCAATTACTTTTCCTGACGACACTTGGTGGTTATTGTCTTTGTGTAATAGAAATAGAAATAGGAACCCAGACAATCAAATATTCTTGTAACAGAATTGATATCAGTTCTTGCCTTTTGCTAGAGAGGTCTCTGTTCTTTTTAGATGCATTCTCTGATCCATATCATCTATTCCACATAGATAATCCAAAATCTAGGTTTTCAGGCTAAACTTCTTTCCTTGGCTCTAGTTCTAAATATCCAATGAGCTATAGGACATCTCTCCACGGACATCCATCAGAACTTCAATCTCAACATTTTCAAAACTGATCTGATCATTTTGCTTTTTACTTTATTCCTAATCTCTGTTACTAGAACCACCACTCATCCAAATGTCTAAATCAGAACCTGAACATCATCTTTTTGAGAGAGAGAGAGAGAGCATGAGCAGGGGAAGGGCAGAGAGAGGGAAACACAGAATCTGAATCAGGCTCCAGGCTCTGAACTGTCAGCACAGAGCCTGATGTGGAGCTTGAACTCACAGACTGTAAGATCATGACCTGAGCCAAAGCCATACACTTAACTGACTGAGCCACCCAGGCACCCAGAAATCTGAAAATCATCTTTTAAAAAAAATAGAGCTTATTTATTTATTTTAAGAGAGAGAAGAGCATGTGAGCAGGGAAGGGACATAGAGAGAGGGAGAGAGAGAGAATCCCAAGTAGGCTTTGCACAGTCAGCACGGAGCTGGATGTGGGGCTTGAACCATGAGATCATGACCTGAGCCAAAATCAAGAGTCAGACGCTTAACTAACTGAGCCACCCGGGCGCCCCCTGAAAATCATCTTTGATTACTCCTTTGCTCCATTTCTCTCCCTCTTAAACACTCCCACAGGCAATGGATGACCATGCTATGTTGTCTCTCTTCCTACATATTTCTAAAATCTATCCTTTCCTCTCTAACTCAATAGGCACTGTCTTATTTCAGGCTCCCATCATCTCCCACCTTGACTTTATGGCATCAGTTTCTTATAATAATCTCCCTGTTTCCTTTCCAAGCACTTTCCACACACTGGCACCATAATCTTCTGATGTTGTTGTTGTTAAAGCCCTTCAAAGACTACTCGATGTCCTAGAGACTATAAGACTTCACCATATCTGGCTTTTGGGTTGTCTGCCAGTACCATCTCCTACCACACCATACCATGCTGCCTTCTATTTGCCAGTCAAAATATTGTGCCTTCCTGCACATGCTATGCCCTCTCACTTTCAATCTTCATATTTTTGTTCCCATATTCCCATCACCTGAAATGTCCTCTCAACCAGTCTGCTTTGCAAATTGCTAGTCATCCATCAAGAACCAGTTTACATATAATCTTGGTGAACAAACCATGGTAAAATCTACCACAATAGTAAAAATCAACCACTACCTCCCCGCACCATTATTTACATCTCCCATTATTATAATTAACAAGTTGTTTTCATTTATTGATATATCTGTCTTTCTCAGTAGACTAAGCCCTATGAGAGGAGGAAGATGTCTTTTCATCTCTCTTCCCCTAGGCACTAAAAGTGCTTGCATAATGTCTAAGTTCTATAAAAGTTAAATGAATTGTTCTTCTAAGAGATCTTTAGTCTTTCGTGCTTTTGTTCAGTTGTTTGTTCATCATTGATAGAGCCTGGCATGGATTTCTTAATAAGATTATTGAGACAATCTGAATGCAGCAAAGAGGAGTTTGGCAGAAATTTCCCAAATTATTGTGTTCCATAGCTACACTCACTGTTGGCTTGACTATGACAGGGTTTGCCATTAACAAGACTGTCTTAGTGGGGTATAGAAACAAGGCTTTCCATATATTCCCCTTCTTACCTGTTTTGCCTTGAAACTTCCTAATAATTTGGGAAGGCCTTCAACATTCATTCCATACAATACTACTACTAACTTGGGAACAAAAGAAATAATTGGATAACCCCAAACTTCATGCTAGCCTTCTCCCTGAAAGAGACATGACACATGATGGCCCAAACTGCATTTTTCTTCCTACTTCTTAGTTGCCTTAGTTGTCTTATGAATGGGGCTCTGTCCTATCCTCAAATATCGGTTGGCATATTGTAGGGATGGGAGCTGGGGAGAAAAGGAAGAGAAAAGGAAAGCGAAGGGCATTAATAACATAAAGGCCACAGGTGGTATCCCTGAATGACAGATCTGTTAAGACTGGAAAGGTGGGTGGTTTGCCTTATCTAAGGGGGGTTAAAGTCTCAGAGACATCCCTCTTAGAGACTCACCAGCACTGCCCATGTTGCCATGCTTTCCCTGCCACTGTGATTAGTAAGGAGACAGAATTAGTCCCCAGACAATAGAACTCCACACTATGTGAACACACAGTGACACCTTCTCTAAGTGGTTCCAGATTCTATCAGGAAGTGCCTGCTCTTTTATCTCTGGGTACTCAATCTGAAGATAACTCTTTGTTACCTGGTCTCCTGAATCTCCTGGAATGTACCAGACTCTTCCTGTAGTTGGACTTTTAGTCCATACTATTTTGTTATAAGTTGTTGTCGAGTTATAGATCCTGAGTTTCAGCTCTGTCTCCTTCACTTGACTTTATGGCTCGGATAAGCAAGAATCTGTTCATTTCTTTGTTGTTGTTATTGTTGTTAATGTTTATTTATTTATTTTGTGAGAGAGAAAGACTGGGGGAGGTGCAGAAAGAGAGGGAGAGAAAATCCCAGGCAGGCTCTGCACTGTCAGCACAGAGCCCAATGAGGTGCTTGATCTCACAAACCATGAAATCATGACCTCAGCCAAAATCAAGAGTTGGACATTTAACTGACTGAGCCACCCAGCACCCCATGTTAATTTCTTTCTTTTTTTTTTTAATTTTTTAAAATGTTTTATTTATTTCTGAGAGAGAGAGACAGCGTGAGCAGGGGAGGGTCAGAGAGAGAGGGAGACACAGAATCTGAAGCAGGCTCCAGGCTCTGAGCTGTCAGCACAGAGCCCAATGAGGGGCTGGATCTCACAAACCATGAAATCATGACCTCAGCCAAAATCAAGAGTTGGACATTTAACTGACTGAGCCACCCAGGTGCCCCATGTTAATCTCTTTCTTTTTTAAAATTCTTTTTAGTGTTTATTTTTGAGACACACACACACGCACACACACACACACACACACACACACACACACACCAGTGAGAGCAGGGGAGAGGCAGAGAGAGGGAGAAACAGAATCTGAAGTAGGCTCTAGGCTCTGAGCTGTCAGCACAGAGCCTGACGCAGGGCTCAAACTCACAAACCATGAGATCATGACCTGAGCCTAAGTCAGACACTTAACTGACTGAGTCATCCAGGTGCTCCTTGTTTATTTCTAATGTGTCTTTTGAATCTAATATCCTTCTAGAAATTTAACAGCTACTCAGTGTATGTTTAATGACGTATCTTCCAGATAAGCTGGCAAATTCAACCTAATATCCAAGTGTGTTTCCATCCCCTTTCCTTCTTCCCAAATAGTTTCTCCTCTAGTTGGCTATGGGTTACTTTATAATCCATTGGCTTTTAAAGGCATAGAATAAACATTAGTTGAATGTTTTCCATGAGGAAGAAGTTAGACTAGGTGTTTATACTTTGTTTTCATTTAATTCTTACCCTCAGAAAATAGAGATTATTACCTCCTTTTTACTGAAAGATAGTTGAGTGAGACACTGAGATTTTACTCTGCCATTTTGATTCATGAGCCCATGTTGTTTCAAATATGCTAGTAAATTGAGCCTACTTTTCACATGAAAAATGCATTTGAATGGACTTAAAAATAAGCCCCTTGGACTTCCTCACAAGGATCTATTTTTCTGTATAATTCCTTCTACTACTTCTTATGTGTGTCCTTACATGTCTAATTAGACTTATTTCCTGCAGATGTTATAAAAGAAGTAGATAGTACCTAGATGGGAAGGAGTTACTTAGAAAAAGTTATCCTGTGTACCTAGTAACTTATCAGCAGATTGAAACAAAGCCATCTAATGTTTCATCAAATCAGGGCATAGGCAACAACTGGAAATTTTCTGTGACTAATTTTGACCCCAAAATTTCTAATCTAGATTAGTCCCCCATTCTTCTAGACCAGTCACTTCAGAAAAGACAAAGGAGGCAAGAGGCAATATGGGAAAGAAGTTATATTTGTCATTCATTTGAACTCTTCTCAAGATGGTATATCTTTCAACTGTAAACTGGGCCAGGCCCACTTATGTGCTATCATGACCAGTTCAAGGAAAAGAGCAGAAACCTTTTTTTGTCTACATGGAAACAGTTCTAGAAATGAAAACAATCATAAATGAAAAGAAAGGAAACATACAAATTTTCTGGAATATTTCCAGTTTACTAAGGTTTAAAATGTTATTGCAAGTTGGAGCATGAGTTTGTTCACAGAGAACAACTTGTGGTAAGATAAATGTTTAGAATATTTTGATATGGAAATTATATTTTGTTGCTCACTTTTTATTGCCTTAAATGGGTTTTAAGATTAAGATCTTGTTCACTTCAAGGATACATAACTGATTTGAGGGTAGTCCAGGCTTTGGGTCTGACTGACCACATTTAGATCGTTCTTTGCAATGTCCTAGGATACCTGTAAATTAGCACAAAGAGGGTCTTGAACGCTGAGTGGGGTGGATTTAATATGGTTTTATGCTGTTTTATATTGGTCACTCAGTTTCTGACCACTTGTCTTATTTGGGTGAATCTTCCTGCCCTGGCAGCAAGGACATGACAGAACTTTTCATCTTGGAGGCATGACTCAAAATCTGAAAGGCAATGAGAAACTACACGTGATGGTGCCTATGACAACCAATGTTCAATGGTGGGGTGTCGGCAGTAGTGGCACAGTGGGAATGACCAAAAATGCTGAAAGAAGATGCTCTAGTTCAAAATGAGCTTTGACGTAAATGGGAGGTGGTGCTCACCACCAATGACAAAGTTTATGCAAATATCATAATAGCAGCTATGGCAGTGTGGGTATCAGAATGATTCAACCCACTGATACATTCCTTAAGACAGTGTGCTCTGGGACTTGTCTTCAATGAAGCTGTGTGAATATACTCTACTCCTGATCACTGCCTCACCATCTTCCCCACAGCTTGAAGAGCTTGACTACTGGAGGTATTAACAACCAGGGCTTTGGCATCTGAGCACAGAAACATACAAGACCTCAGAATTCCTGCCTTGAACTCCTCTAACAAACTCCTACTTATCCATCCAAACCCAGATCAGAGTTAAACCAACATTTCATCTATGCTATACCTCTACTACATACTTTATTTACTCACTTGCTAATCATTTATTGCATATCTAATATGAGCTAAACAAGAGAATTTTGATTATTTTTATAAAGTTTATAAAAATCCATTTCAACTCAAAGGGCATTGTGACACTGTTTTGTTTTGAGATACACACACACACACACGTAAGGTGTATATATATACACACATATATATATAGAGAGAGGTTAATAAGAAACAAACAGATCTTCATTACGTAACTAGGTGCCTGGACAGACACTTGCTTATGTGTTTTTCTGCCCTTCTCTTCATCCCTTCACTTCTTTTAAATTTATAAATACTGAATGGGGAGCAATTGCCTTTCCAGGCTCATTTAAAGATGATGCCCTCTGGTGGATGGTGGTTAAGATTACACCTTTCACTATAGAGCTCTGGGTTAGTTGTTTGTTTGTTTGTCTAAATTTATCTTCAGTTGTTTATTTTTGAGAGAGAGAGACAGAGGGTGAGTGGGGGAGGAGCAGAGAAAGAGGGAGACACAGATAATGGGAGAGGGGAAGGGGGAAACAAGTTACAGAGAGGGAGGGAGGCAAACCGTAAGAGACTCTTAAATACTGAGAACAAACTGAGGGTTGATGGGGGTTGGGGGAGAAGGGAAAGTGGGTGATAGGCATTGAGGAGGGCACTTGTTGAGATGAGCATTGGGTGTTGTATGGAAACCAATTTGACAACAAATTATATTTTAAAAAATAAAAACAAATTAAACAAACAAATAAATAAATTTATCTTCAGTTGGTCTTACATTCCAAAGTGATTAGGATCACATCAGAGTGCTCATACCTACTATGATGTGAGGAATACAGAAAGATCCTTTCATCCAAACATCAGACCTGTCTATTCCACCATTATATTAGGCCTCAGTAATAATCTTTTGTGGCTTTGTAGGACCCTGCTAATATTTATTATTTTACCTCAAAAGTACATATTGTGAGACATAATAATATTTGGAGGCATTAATTACCAGACATTAGTTCATCAGTGTCTAATAGGACCTCAAAAAAAGTACTCAGAAACGGACAGATCTGTCGACAGGTGACTTTGATATCTCTTCAACTTTTATCTTTGCAGAGAGATAATATCTTAAAATATTAATATTTGAGCTTTTTTTGGTAAAAGAGTTATTTACAATAACTTTCCCCCCAATTAATGAAAGACATTGCCTCAAGATGAGGTTGTGCTGTAATTGCAAACAAGAAGAACCAATTTTTAGGTTAAAAATATCCTAAATATGCCCTTAGTACAAAAATAGGAGGCCTGAGAGAAGTAGAAAATAGAATTTTCCCATATCACTAGGAAAGAGTATAGAGGAAAAACAGATTCCCTACCTTCCCAAGCTCAGGACACTAGAGGAGGTTCAACTATGCGTTGGGAAGGAAGGGCTGCAAGGCTAGGTAAGGCCTGAAAAATACCCAAGTTGTGGGGGAGAGACAAGGGGATGGGACCCAGAGGTGACAACTGGAAACAGGGCAGAACCTACAGAGAAAACTGCAGAGCTCCACTGGTCACCAGAACCAAGAAGAAGCACAGAAGCTGAACTAATGCCTGATAAATATTTTATTCCACCCCATGGACCACTGCTTATCTCCAATGGAGAGTAGCATTGTTACCTGATCAAATATCCTACTGGTGCAAGATGTAAGCCTTCCATGGAAAGCCACCTGCTGGTCACATGCCTGCCATCCCACATTCGGAGACATTGCTGACTCCCATCAAAACGACACTGGGAAGCACCCCCGCCCTTTGCAACAACTCAGGATGCTCAGAAGCCCCCCAAACCATAGGGTAGAGAAACTTCATAACCAGACAATAATTCATCCCTGCTACACTTTAACATTTGAGCAGGAAAATTAACAAGGAAGAGTAAGGCCAGAGCCAAAAAAAAGATGGGTATGTCTAGTTCTCTTAGGAACCAGAAGAAAAGGGGGAACTAGAAGGATGATGAACCCCTGGAACCCCTGCCCCAGCCTCACTCTGTCCTAAGCCTGGATATTATAGGCATGACCAAGAGTAAGGGAAGCTTGACAGATTCTCCATATCCTGGGGATGGCAAGGAAAGAAGCATAACAGGTGGTATGAAGACATTCTTTTCCAAGTTGCCAATAATTTAACTTTACTACTCAGAATTCCACCTCCCTTGACACCCTGATATAGCATTATGTGACATAGCTAAATGTCTGGCTATCTTAAGCCAGTTTTTAACCCTTTGAGGTGTGTACAGAGCAATGGGCTGATCGCTGATCTACCCAGGGAGAAGAACCTAACAGACTTTACACTCAGGGAGACTGATCGATAAATTCTGGAAGCACCTGAGTCCTTCTGAGCCCTCACTCTGTGCAAGGTGTTACTCTGTTCTGCTAGACTCTGCAGAAGAAATTGCCTTCAAGGATTGTGGTGGTGTTACCATGGCATCACATATGTCCAGGCTTATCAAAATGCATACATTAAATATGCATGATTGTTTTTATATTAAGTATATCTTAATAAAGCTGAAAATAAAGGATCTCTTAGATAAATCATAATCTGAAGAAAGAATTCAACAATAGTTTCCCAAGTTCTTTATAGTTAAAATAATAGTTTAGATTTAGTATGGGTATTGAAGAGATCCAGAAAAAAAAGGGTAAGAAGGTGGTTATTATGAGTAAATTATTATGATGTGCTAATGTAACTAGAGGTCAGTATTCTCTGGGGTGGGTGAGGAGATTTATAAAGACCCAAAGGCAGGATATAGTACATTTATTTTCATGCTCTCCTGGGAGGGATGTGAAGAGTACAGATAGGAGCAAGCCAAGCAGAATGCCTTGGTTGGAGTTGAGGAGAGTCAGGAGAGGTGGGGGAAATAATTGCGAAGATGAGAGTGAAGGTCAGAGTGACATGCCTCTTGTGTTTCATTTGCCTTGCCTCCACATCCTGCTCAGCAAATAAGACTAAGGGGTCTTAGTCAGAAGGGGTGAGGGGTATGCCCATCCCAACAGAGTCTGTTGCCTCAGTCATCTTTCTCGCTGACCCCTGCACTTCCCACAACTTCTCTTCCAGGTATTCCCGAATGTGCAGGTGACAGGAACCATTCCTGGCTTATCCAGGTTCAGACTGTGAAAAAATGTAACAATACCACAAAAAAGAGAAGCCATAGACCCAGATCATCAAAATGGCAATGGAAGCTACATGCCAGCAGAAGAAGGTGGTAACAAATATAATGTTGTTTTTGTCATCATCCATCCATTGATAGCCAGAAATTGGTTTGTACAGCATAAAACCTATCTGAATCAGCCAAGAGCCTGTCATCATATAAAAAAAGGCCTTCATCACCCAGAGTTGCAGCACATCAGGGGCCCACAGCTCTGCGATCGCCACCAAGGCCAACAGGAATATGGCCTGAGTGAGCAGGATATGAGACTGCAGCTCCACACCTTCTGAGTCCTGCATGTGAGACACCATCAGAGGCAGAAACAGAAACATGCCCAGGGCTTGGGCACCTTGCTCCAGAGCAGCACACCTCTGGCGCAGCACATTCTGGCTTACCACATCTACACACCCACTCAGGAAGAAGGTCATATATAGAGTGAGATGCTGCCACTGTTTGCGGTACAAAAAGTTTCTCTGATGATATATCTTGCTGATAAGTACAAACTGTCCATGTATGTTATGCAGCTCGTGGGCTACTAAAATGCAGGCACTTAATATCTTCACCAGCCCAATATAGTATATTTGTCGCAGCCTTGCCCATCTTCCTTTGCTCCAAGGATGGCGTGGCAGATACTGGACAGGGCGGTTGCATATCAAGGCCCTGGAGACCAGTTGTGTATGATAAAGTCCATAGAAGAAGAGGCACAGCCCTGGGTACAGATGACCCTCAAAGCCTCCCATGGAGCTGAAGGTAGGTCTGACCAAAGGCAGAAGAGGCAAGCAGTTCAGGAATGGTCACCTCAGGTTCTAGAGTGTGGAGGTAGCTTCCTGAAATCTACTTATATCCTCTCTCCAGCTCATTGCATCCACATACAGAGGGGAAATGGTTTTGGAGGAAACCCAAACTTATGGTGGGGTGGGTGTCATGGTTTCCGTTCTGATCTTCTGCTCTGGTTCATTGGTAGCTAGCCATCCATTGCCAAACAATGAAATAAACATATTCTCCATCATAATGCCTGGATGTCTGCAGTTCTTGGAGATTATGCTAAAGAACCCCCTTGCCTCTCTTACTTGTCTCTTATGACTCCTCGCATATAATCTCATATAAATACCAGGTGCAGATGTATTCCCCTGGGTATAAACAGTCTTAAGAGTCACAAGTAAACCTACACAATACCCAATTACTTTAATGTTATTTGAGGATTGCCAGATAGGTGTTCACTCCTGAGAATCTCTCTTCTACTGATCTCCAGATCAGAAGTGAGGTGCCACCACCTGAGATTCTTTCCTTTGGGCTGAAGCAATGTTTTTCCAACTTAAAATGCAGGTGAACAGGTTCTACTCAGAGGTACTGATTTGGAATTTCTTTAGGGTGGTGTCTTATAATAAGCATTCCAAGAAACATTCCCAGGTAGTTCTTAGGCACACTAAATTTTGAGAATCACTGAGTAAAATGTAGGTACTGGTAAGAAAGAAGATCCTGTTGGGGTGCCTGGGTAATTGTCCGACTTCAGCTCTGGTCATGATCTCATAGTTCATGTGTTCAAGCCCTGCATCGGGCTCTGTGCTGACAGCTCAGAGCCTGGACCCTGCTTCCAGTTTTGTGTCTCTTTCTCTTCTGCCCCTCTCCCACTTGTGGTTTATCTCTCTCTGTATCTTAAAAATAAATACACGTAAAATTTTTTTTTTATGTTTTATTTATTTTTGAGGGAGAGAGAGAGAGAGAGCAGGGGAGGGTCAGAGAGAGAGGGAGATACAGAATCCAAAGACAGGCTCCAGGCTCTGAGCTGTCAGCACAAAGCCCAACGCGGGGCTCAAACCCACAAACCTGAAAGCCGGATGCTCAACTGACTGAGCCACCCAGGCGCCCCTAAAAAATTTTTAAAAAAAGAAAGATCCTATTAATCCAGTAACCTTAGTGTCAATTAGCCATCAAATATTTTCTCTCATGACAGAAGCATTTAGTTAGAATGAAATGGATATATTACCCTTCATGACAGTCAATCAAGTACAAGAATGTCTCAAGTTAAATTAGTGCCATATTGTTCCTATAGATTTCCATTTTGATTTATTTATTGGTAAACTCTCTTTTGTTCCTACTACCAATGGATCTTCCATTTTATTTTATCATGTCTACTAATATAAAAAACTAAAATTTTATTTTGATTTTTATATTAATCATCATGCTGCATGTAGCTACTGCTCTTACTAATTTTCAAATGATTTTATATAATCATGTTATCTTCAATGATGAAAACGTAATCTCCTTTTAGACATACTTTTGTCTTTTCTAATTGGCTTTTCCTATTTCATTAGCATGATAGAATTCTATTGTTTTAACTATGAAATTTCCTGGGAAGTGTCTCCTCAAGCCATGGGGTTTTAGTGGGAGCTGTCATTTTTTGATAAATCCTGCTTTCCTAGCCATAGATCAATCAGTCAAGGAATGAGCACCTAACCCAGCGAGGCTAATCTAAGCCCTTCAGCAAAAAATTTTTTAAGCAAAAAAAACCCCCCAGCTATCAGACTCTTCATAGATTACATCAATTCTGTTCATAGCAGAACTACTTAGCATATTTGAATTTAATTTCCTTCTCCATGGATCCAATAACATATTCGTTATCTGTTGCTGTGTAACAATTTAACACAATTTAACTTAGTGGCTTAAAACATCATGCATTCATCTCAGTTTCTGCGGGTCAGGATACAGACAGATATCTATGGGACCTCTGCTCATGAGTCTTACGACGTATAGTCATGGTGACAGCCGGGTTGCATTTCATGCTGAAGCTGAGTCCTCTTCCGAGCTCACATGGTTGTAGCAGAATTCTGTAGGGCTGAGGTCCTATTTGATTGCTAAGCTGTCATTTCACATGTACCAGATCAACAAAAATTAGCTTGACAATGTGAAATAAATAGAATGATTAATACATTGCTAGTGGAAATATAAGTTGATACAATCACTTTGGAAGAGGATTTGATGTTATATGGCATTATATAGTAAAGTTGAAGATACATATTCTTACTTTTATAATCTATACAGTAACTCTCATGCATGCATACCAGGATCATATTTAGGACTCTCCATTACAGCACTGTCTGTAACTGGCAGAGAGAAGGAGGAATTATCAAAATGTCTTTCAGTATTAAAATGTATAGATAAATTTTTCGTATTCATAAAATGAAAATGATAGAAAAGTAAAAATGAAAAATGAAAAATACAGCTAAAGTCAACAACATTGTGAGAGTTATTTTTATATGACAGCTTGACTGGGCCACAGGGTGCCCAGGTTAAACATTTATTTCCGGATGTGTCTGTGAAATTAACATTTGAACCAGTGAATTTAGTAAAGTTGATTGTCCACTCCAATATGGGTGGGCCTCAGTGTGGGTGGGTTAGGCCTTGAGAACCTAAATAGAGCAAAAGGCAGAGGAAGATGGATTCATCCCTTTTTCTTTCTGCCTGTCTACTGGACGGGGACATAGTCTTCTTTTGCCCATGTACTGGGGTTTATACCATCAGTTCCCCTGGCTCTCAAGTCTGTGACCTCTGACTGCAATTATGCTACAATGTCTCCAAACTAGTGACAGTGAATGGTGGGATTTCTGTACCTCCCTAATCACATGAGCCATTTCCTCATGATCAATCTCCTTAATGTATATGCCTATTGGTTCTTCTGTCCTACAGAACTCTGACTGATACCAATATGGAACGTCAACATAATTTTAGATGAAAAAAGAATGTCACAAAAGAATATAAACTGTATGATTCTATATTTATATGTATGTACATATAAAGTTTATATATATAAAGTTCAAAAACACACAAAACTAAACAATGTGAACACATATGCAGAACATAAATCAATTTCAGGAAAATGGTTACCTCCCAGAGGAGAAGAATAGGATAGATTTGAGAGGGACACAGAGGCATGGAAAATAGCAATGTTCTTATAGTTGGTGGGGACCACAGGAGAGTTGCTTGTATCCCACAGGAGAGTTGCTTGTATCCCAACTCTAGACTTTACATGTATTCTGTAAATGTTATTTTTTTAATCTATTCAATATTAATTTTTTATTTGAGAGAGAGAGAGAGAAAGAGCATGAGTGTGGAGGGGGGAGAGGGGCAGAAAAAGAGAAAGAGAGAATCTCAAGCAGGCTTCCTGATGTGGGGCTTGATCCCACCACCCTGGGATCATGGCCTGAGCCGGAGCCACCCAGGAGCCCCAATATTAATTTGTTTTTACAGAAGTAAGAAGACTAAGTAGAAGTGCTGTGAAGGTAAATATGATTTGATGTCTATTAAGTCTACGTTAGGGTGAGAAGTTGGGAAGACAGCTATTTGCAATGGGCCTCTCCAAGTGCCAAAATGAATCTTTCTCTAGGATGTCAACACTTATATATATCATTCTACAACTGGCTGTTTCTCACTCAGTCATGGAATGTGTTGGAGGCAGAGCTATTTTGTTATACGGTGGCAGCACTGATTCATTTTAATATTATGTTCTTTATCTAGCCCCCTAATGATGGACATGTTGGTCTAGCTGATTTATTTTTTTAACAAATAATGCTGAGTAAATATTCTTCTTTAGATTATATTACCATAAACAGCATTTCTGAGTCACAGACTACTTTTTTAAATTAAAATTTAGTGATAAATCTCCCTTCAAAATGGTCATACCAATTTCCACTCACCCTTACAATATATTAATCAACAAGTTCTCTGGATTATTTATCCCCTCCTACTGTCCTTGTCCAAGCATCAACAACTCTGCATTGTTGCAACATCTCTTAACTGGGTTCCAATCCTCATCTATTCCTATCCATATTGCAGCTTTGGGAATAGAGAGCTAATAATTTAAATTCCCCAGTATCATCCCATTGCCTTATGGATAAAATCCATGCCCTTAGAATAAGCTTGAAGTTGCCTCTTACTTTGGCCTGGCCTCATTTCCAGCCCTTCCCCACATGTACCATTGTCTCTAGGCATATCAGAAGCCTCCAGTTCAGTCTGGATTGGTCTTTCTGTTCCACATTCTTTCTCTATCTGGTAAACTCCTCCTTTCTCCTTTAAAGCTCAGCTCAAGTACAGTCTCCTCTCTACTAGAAAGGAAATCTCTCTGTGCAACTTATACACATCTCTATAGTTACACTTAAACGCATACACTTATGCACATCTCTACAGTCACACGGTTTTACCACTCTTTATTTACTGGAAAGTATTTGAAGTTGGAGACCATATTCTGTCCTCTTCGTTCTCTTTAGAATCTAGCCCCACACCTGGAAGTGCTCAGTGAGTGTTTGATAAATGAATAAATGAGTGAACTATCATATGAACACATGGTCTCTACCATAAAATGCTTTATAATCTAGTTATAAAGACAGAGCAGAAACATACAAATGATGCAGGGTCACTAATTCTAAGAGCTAAATATCAAATAAGTGAAACAAATGTCCAGAACTATTTAATTAGAGGAAAGAGCTCACTCCCACTGTATAAGTTAAGACAAATACGATAATTTCCAATGAACAGCTGGAGAGACTAACGTATGTAAATTCAAATTGTATCTTCGACTCCTTTGTCCTTGGATGAAAAGGGTGTGGAGGACTTGACATAACTATAACACAAATATTCACCCTCTTGGAGGCAATATTGTCCCTACTTAGAGCACATGGTGTAAGCCAATGGTAGAGTGTAACCCCAGAAAAGAGCCTAGTAGAGCAGCACAGAGTTCATATTCGAAGAATGTTTGTCTTTCAACTATAGGCATTGAGGGTTCATTAATGAGGGGTAGACTAGATGGCCTCAAAGAGCCTACCAGCTTCTGCATATGTGACTGTCAGAGCCCGCATATTTCATGGTGAAAGTCCTGGTATAGTAATTAGGAAACTCATGTGCTATTAGAGGGATGTAAGTGAAAATTTCTCTCCTCTTACTCCTCTCCAGCCAATAACAGAGGGAAGAAGGATGTATCTTCTAAAAGGGTGAAAGGAATGAGCATACCCTATTGGTTTGGAGACTTATGGCCAAAAACAGGTGGACTATAAATCAGGAAACTCTGCTTGCCCAAATGTGGTAGAAACAAGTAGTTTCCTCTATTGAGCCAGATATACCACTGATGGGGCAGACACCTGGGATGGAAAAGGAGCAAGTGCTAAACTCATTAACTGATGTCTCACAACCTACAAACAAGGCCTTCACCAGAGGCAAACCTCCTGGTACTACTGTAGATAGGTGCCTAACCCTAAGACAGGGTCTGGTGGGCACAAGTAAGGTATGAATCTTGCTGGTCATCATAAACATCTCAGAAGTTTTAAAAAATAGAGTACTAAAAAAAACAGAGTACTAAATTTTTACCCTGACCCTACTGAATAAAGTCTCTGGATGGGGGGCCTAGGAATCTGCATTTTGAGTTATAAACCGCCCCCCTCCCTTCCCATCCCACCACTGGTGATTCCAATGCAGGCCATCTTTCCTGAGGCTTGGAAACCATTGCTCTAGACCGGAAAACACCATCCTGGTCATTAGGCCACACTTGGGCACCATTTTCCTGCCCTCCCCAATGCATAGGTTCACCCAGGAGTATGGGGTGACATCTTTATAAAGGCAGAACCCAGCAATATTTATCAAGAGAGGCTGTCATGCAGGAGGAGGAGAGGGAGGGCAGAGGTGGGAGCAGACTAAATGAGGGAGAGGGAAGGGAAGGTGGAGGACAGAAAGAAAGATGGAGAAAAGTGAAAGAAACATGGAGAACTCAACAGAAAGGAGAGAAAGGGTGAAAGCAGCCCAGATTCTGAGAAGAGAGAGACAAAGTGGGAATCAGAGGAGACACAGGCTGTGCTTTCTCTCCCAAGGGTGGGAGACAAGTAAAAAATCCTCTTTGTCCAGGCTCCAGGAGACCATGTTAGTTAGTGATTAAAAAAGTAAGGAGTCTGATCTGTATTTGAGACCTAGTTTGCCCATTTTGTTAGGTAGATACTTTAAGACAAGGTATTCAACTTCTCTAAGACTCATTTTCCTCACAGGTAAATGTGGGATTTTGAGGTATCCATGAGATACTGATTTTAAAGCAGGTTGTGAATATAAAGTACTTTAAGTTGGTAATCAGAGGGTTGGATGAGAACATAGAGTCACTTTCTTCCAAATCCCTCTTTTCACAAAGGAAGAAACTGAAGCATAGAAAGTGATTCACAAGATGTCACAGGGTTAGTGAATTAGTTCGTAACAAAGTCTATGATGAGATACTCAGTCACAGGCTGACTGCCTACAAGAAGTACAGGAAAATCGGGGTGCCTGGGTGGCTCAGTCGGTTAAGCGTCCTACTTCGGTTCAGGTCATGATCTCATGGTTCGTGGGTTCGAGCCCGGTGTTGGGCTCTGGGCTGACAGCTAGCTCAGAGCCTGGAGCCTGTTTCAGATTCTGTATCTCCCTCTCTCTCTGACCCTCCCCTGCTCTCTCTCTCTCTCTTTCTCTCTCTTTCTCTCAGAAATAAATAAAACATTAAAAAATAAAAAAAAAGAAGTACAAGAAAATACCAGCTCCACATGGAACAAAGTATAAGTGGCCCAAGGCTGTGAGGCCCCTTCTCAGCTAGGCCCTCCACTGATGGGGCCCGAGACCCCAAAGAGCCCAACCCTCCAGCAAGCTCATGGGTTGGATCTTGATCTGTCCCACTCTGCCCAATCCCACAGTGATATTGTCACCTGGACCCAGGCCAACTGAGGCATCCCCAGAATTGGGAGGGGCAGAAAAGGAAAGTCAGCATCAAATGAGAAGAATCATGTCTGCAGGCCTTGAGAAATACTTGGTGCTACACACATGCCCACCATTAAAATGCTTAATTGACTGTATCCTTAAAACTAGGAATGCAAATGGAAAAAGCTGTAAGCAAATCAGTTATTTTGAAGCTGGGCTTCCTGGTAGAAGGATGTGTTGGCTGCAGGGGGAGTGGCTGGTCAATATGGATTCCAGAAATAGATACTTGATAACAGGATTTTTTTTTTTCTTTATCCAGCACCATCCAAAGAGAAAGACTGTATTTGGGAGAAAAAAAGTGCTATATTATAGGAATGAAGTCTTTTTGGAAAAGGGACAATTTGTCAAGCCTTTCTTTTACCTGCAAGTATACTTAGTTATCTACATTCTGAGTCAAGGTTCTGAGCTAAATTATCCCTAACTACTTTGATCCTAGACTGAGGGGTTGGGAGGCAGGAGCATGGATGGGTGGTAGGGAACCAGGGACTATCTCACTGGTGGGCACTGATATTTCTGTCACTGGAAATACATATCCTCTAATGTTAATGAATAAATTGGCCTTCTGGTTTACATATTAGTGTCAATTAGTCTTTTAGAACCCAAACGGACTGATAAAATTGAGTTTCTGGATCTATAATGCTCATTTATCCTGCCTTCTTATGAGCCCCAAGTCCTACCCCTCCCCAGTTTCTGCCATCCCAGCTACACTTGTCTGATGTTGCCCAGATCACATATTTGCATTTAAAGGAGACACCTCAGAAACATCAGTGCCTTAATTTGTTTCATTCCAATTCAGTGAATGTGTATTAACTTCCTATAATCAGCAAGACACTGTGCCAAAATCTGGTATTACAAAGATGAATAAGACATGACACTTGCCCTCACGGAACTCAAAAGCAGTACCTTGCCACTCAAAGTGTGGCCCATAGGCTACCAATGTCAGCATCACTTGGGAGTTGTTAAAAATGGCAGACTCCTAGGCCCCAAATCAGATGTACAGAATCCGAATCTCTAGGTGATTTGTATGCATATAAAGTTTGAGAAGCACTGATTTAGTAGAAAAGACCCAACTAAAGTCATTTTGAATTAAATTTTATGTTGGTGGAATAAACGAAGTATGGTGAGAAAATAAAGGAGAATGTGGTTAACTCTAATGAAAGGGCAGACATTTGCACTGAAATTTAACTTGAACAGGCCAGTAATGTGGGAATGGGGAGCGGATGAGAAATGGTAGGAGTATTCAGGTATGGAAAATGGCATGAACAAAGTTATGAATGTGTACAGTGTGTGGGGACAGGAGTGATGGCAGAGCCAGACTGGGACAGACTGGAACAAAAGTCTTTCAGGAGCTTTTAGATGTCACTCTGGAATGGATGGCACTATCCAGGCTTAGACGTTGTGCACTCCTTTGCTCTGACTTGGCTGAAGAGTCTCTTTCTACCCTTGTTACCAGCCCTCCATGCTAGGAGCTGATCAGTGCATGGACAGGAAGAGGCCTATTCTCAACCTCTAGCCCTAAGTGACCCCCAGGGCTGAGGGGCTGATGTTTTCAGTCAGCAAAGGATGCCGAATCTCAGATCTCGTGCCAGGCCACCTGGTCCCTGGCAGCAACTCTGCAGAACGACCTTGGGAGGGAGTGAATGCACAGATTCCCACAGATTCCCATGGACTCCCACGAATTCCTGGCAGCCCAAACAGTCTTCAGGGAGAGGGCTTCCCTCTTATTCAGGCTGTGAGGGAAATTGACTGTGGAGAAAGTCAAGAAAGTAATGACAAACATTGGAAAAGGATCGAGGCAGGATCTGGAGGCTGGGCTTCAGTCCTGGCCTGGCCTCTAGACCAAAATGAAGTCTCTGAGCCTCAGCTATAAAATGAAGAAGATGGTATATGATTTCCAGGTAGCTCCGATAGCCTGTGATTATGGCTCCTTCCAGTCTTGGAGAGAGCTGCCATTTTTCCATTTTCAAACTACTTAGATTCTCATTGGATTCACTGTCCAGTGGCAAAATTAAACATTCTTCTTGGGGACATAGTCTCCACCCAACACAAGGGCATCTGGGTTAGATTGTACATCAGGATTAAATTTAGGGGAAAAACTCTATCTGTACATATCCATATATACTTAATCATAAAATAGATATTAAGCATCTACTATGTGTTTTGTTTGGTAGCTGAATCGGGCACCAAAGTAGAAGCTTGAGTTCTGGCCAGAAACTTTCTCATATATATTTGGAGAAATATGACACATCTTAGTAAAGAAGAAAGCAGTACGTAATTCCATAATAAAGTGTTTTGTTATTGATAATTGTTAACATTCACAGGGCTAAACACTTTATAGGAATTACCACATTTATTCACATAAATCTGTGAGGTAATAAATCATTTAGGATGTTTGGATTGTGCATAATAGAAAACCCATAAAGACATGTATTCTCTCACTTAACAAGAGCTTCACAGGTAGTGCAGCTCCAGAGCTGGTAGTACAGTGGCTGAATGAAGTCATCAAGGACTCAGGTTACCTCAAGTTTCTTTCTCTGCTATTCTCATTGGTCTTGTCCTCAGACTAGCAAACATCATGGTTTCAAAATGCTACCACACTGTCAGATAGCACATCCTTACAGAATGTCCAGAGGCAGAAAACAGAGCTGTTTTTCATTATGTATCTAAAATCACCCAGCCTAGAGATATACTCTAGAGAGATAGATATAGACAGATAGATAGATAAAGATATAGATATAGATAGATACACATAGATGATATAGATATATACATAAAGAATTTCTTTATGATGGGGACATCTCCCTGATTGAACCTGGATTTCATGCACACATCTAAACCCAACACCAGTAAGGGAATCACCACTGGGCTCAACTGGCTTCCTGCTTCACTCTCTGCAGCTGTGGCCAGTTCCCAGGCCCACCTCTTCTGACACATGGGAGGAGGAGAGTAACTAGCCCCTCCCTAAAAAAAGAGGAGAGTATTTCTTTAGGATGAAGGAAAAGGCAGGTGGCTAGTAAGAAGACAAATAAACAAATAATTATTTCTATTTTACAGTTTGAAGAAATAGAAGTTTTGAGAAGTCATTGGTACAAGGTCATATCACTTGTACACAGTAAAATTGGAATTCTAAATTGAGCCCATACTCTGACATATTCCAAATCAGATACCTGCACTTTCCCTGCCTTCTTGACCCCCACCTCCAAGCAGTTACTCACCTGGGGTCAGAGGCTCCTTGCACCCTCCAGTGCTGAAAAGCACATCTGTTATGTACTCTCCCGGCCTCCTCCAGGGCAGGGACTAGACTTCATTCATCTTTTTATTTCACTTTCCCCTCCACCCTCTAACACCACCATGCTCACTTGCTTTTAAAATAAGTCTTCATCTATTGTCCTTATTAGACTGGATTTTCCTCCTCAGTATAGAACACATCTCCTTCCTTTCTTTCACTTCTTCCTCAGCCTCACTGCTGCCCAGAACTCAGCTCTAATCCTGGGAAATAGTCAGAATAAGTAAGGGCTTAGACACTGGGTCCAGACAGGCCAAAGATTCAATTCCAGTCTGCCATTGACCAGTCATGTGAGTTCAGGCAAATAACTGCACCTCAACCTACTCTCCTTATCCATAAAATGAGGAGATTTACCACACAGAGTTATGGTAAGAATTGAAGGAAATAAGAGTTTAACACAGCCCTTAGTAAATGGGAGTTCTTGTTTATAATTAACTAAATTAATAAAAAGGAAAACTCGCTTTAGGACAGTATATCACAGTTTGTAGAGCATTCTCTACATGATCTTGTATGATCCTCATAATAGCCATGTTAGGTGAAGGATGCTGCCTCCCTCTGAAGGCTGAGGAAATAGACCCTGAGAGAGGTTAAGAGCGTTGTCTCTTTCAGGTTCTTCTGAAACATTCCATGGTACATTCTTGGGGGCTATTCTCCCACTACATGTGTCAGGGGACCCTCCTTGTTGTGGATTATCTCTGTCATGAGTTGAATTGTGCCTGCTCCCTAGTTCATACGTTGAAGTCCTAATCTCAAATTAATACCAAAGAATGTGACCTTAGTTGAAATAGAGGCATCACAGATGTAAGTGTCTAAATTAAGTTGAGGTCATAGTGGAATAGGGTGCGCTCCTAATCCAATACAATTGGTGTACTTTTAAAAAGAGGAAATTTAGACACAGACACGCAGGGAGAAGGCCATGTGAAAATGGGGGCAGAGATGGAGGTGATGTTTCTACAAGCCAAGGAACACTGAATCCTGCCAGGAAACCACCAGAAACCAGGGGAGAGGCATGGAACAGACTCCTCCTCACAGCCCCAGATCAAACAACACTGCTGACAGCTGGATCTCAGACTCTTCACCTCAAGAACTGTGAGACAATACATTTCTGTTCAAGCCTCTCAGTTTGTGGTACTTTGTTACAGCAGCCCTAGCAAATTACTTCAGTCTCCCTGGGTAGGAGGCTACAGATTTGTGAACCCCCTTCTCCTGAGGTTGCTTTCTCCTTTGGGAGTCTTGTTTACTTTGGCTGGGCACCCCCCGTTTCACCAGGCCAGTGCTGACTACATTGTACATTAATGTCATGGCTTGAGATTCTTGCATCCCCCAATATTGAATTCAGAGAGGCTTCAGATTCTCACTTATGCCTTATTTTATTTCTACCCTGAGCTGTTAGCAGAGAGCAGCTTCCTTAGTTCCTGAGCTGGTGGGAAGAGTTTGTTTAGTCTCTCTTACACTGACAGAACCATTTCCAAATCCAGCCTTTATGCAGAAATCTGTGTTTTAGTTTGAGCCCAAGCCCATACCTCCTGTTCCCCTATTAGCATGAAAACTCTAGCTAGTAGGGCCTCTATCTGGGTTCAGTCAAACCCTGGCTGCCAATTCATGATCTTGTCATCTAGCTCTGAGTTACAGTTTATATTTTATCACTTGGGGATTAGGGGTTTCTTCTTTAGACCTTGGATTTAAAAAATAATAATCTTGTTCTGCTACATCTGATTTATTTTATCCCCCATGTCTTTTCCTGCGGAGGTGAGAGGGGGGTAGATCAGTCTGTTATGTTGCCAAAACTGGAAGTCCTTGGAGTAGTTATTAAAGACAAGCTCATCTTCTAAAGGGAGCAAAGGTGTTTGAGTTGGGACAGTTCACACATTCAGATGGGTGCTTTGCTTTCTTCTCAGGGCACGGAGTCTCTGGTCTTGCAAAGCCACTGTACGAATATGGCTGGGAGATGGTGTTCCACGGTTTAGAAAGAGCCTCCTCTGGGGGCTCAAGTTGCTCCCACAGGAGCACCCCTGATGTAATTCTCTTCTCTCCCACATCCATTCCTGTCAGGAGATTTCAATACTCATGAGAAATCAGAGAACATTGCTGGACTGCAATGGAATCTCAAACCACCTGAAAAGGATTTTGATTTTTCTACTCCTTGAGGAGACAGACATAAGGGAGCCAAGTACAGAAAAGCCTAACTACTTAAGTCAGTGTGAGAGCCATCAGAAACATCCCACTAAACCCATAATCTGTGTTAACGATCATAATTAGGAGGACCTGCTGTTCTTATTCGCATTATCTCCATCACGAGCTTAAGAGAATCAAGCCCACAAGGAAGCCCAATTTCTCATGTGAGGGAAGGAGTAGAGGGTCTGTTACTTAAGGCCTTCTGAGAACCGGAAGTCTCCCCAAGTGTTCTTAGCAATCCCATCTACATCTGCTAGATTTGGCACGGTGATGCTTCAGCCAGCTAGTCAGCCAGCTGCAGACACTGGCCAGCTTTCAGAATAACCCTAAAATCTACAAAGCACTCCAGGCAATATAGAAGCTCCCATTTTTCATGATGGGAAATTCAAGCAAGTTTCTTCTCTCAGAGGCACATCCAGGCCCCAGACTTAATTCTCAATGGTTTGCAACACTAGGCTATTCTGATATATCTTTGGCTGGCTAACTAGTTGGATGAAGCATCACCATGCCAAATCTAATAGATGTAGATGAGATTGCTAAGAACAAGAGCATCAAAATAACCACCTCCTTTGAATAGCCCTAAGAACCAATGGTTTTGTTATGTGAAGACCAGACATGAGAGGATATAGCCCTTTTCCCTGGTCTCCTAAATACACAGATGTGATATATATATATCACATACATACATAAATAGTTTCACATTCTCTGGACAGAAGTAATGTCATTTACTTCTGAAATGAAAATAGAACTGGCTCCAGCTGCAATCTACCAGATTGTCAGGAAATGGATCTTTCATCATCGACCATTACCTATCTCCCTTTTTCTCTAAGAACCCCAGGGCTAATACAGTCCCAGAAGTCTGTCAAACAGCCTTTCTTACAAATAGAAGAGACATGACATGGTGCCGTGCTTTTGATACAGAGACAGCAATGATCTCTGTCTCTGAATCTCTATTATCTGGCAATACAGCCCCAGTGAGGTAGTGGCTACCACAGCCTAGTCCCTGCTCAAGCTAGCAGAAACCTATCAAGAAGTGCCACTCTGAACAACACAGCCACTCAGCGTGGCCTCAGACACCAGGGCTTGTTGCCTGGACCCCAGGATCTTTTCTTCCCATTCAATCCCTGGGGACCCCTGGGGTCCTCTCTGAGGCCCTACTTAGAAGAAGTGATTGTGTTTACTCTTAATCCCTGAAATTTCCTCCAGGGCCAGGATGCTGCTCACTTTTAACTTTCTGAAGCCCAAGGGGCCATCCTGACTCCTTCTGCTTCAATAGTTTGAGCACCATCAGCAAGGGTCTGTATTTTCAGGGCAAACAGAGGGCCATCCACACTCCTAAGAAGGGGGATTCAAGTTTTAGGAACACAAAAGCCTATCTGCTACCCTGGCAGTGTAGTCAGGGCAATACCTTCTATTCCTTCTGGATTAGTTTCCACCTTCTTTCCCAGTAGAGAAAGGGGGACTTTAAAAAACATTTGTTTATGTTTATTTATTTTTGAGAGAGATACAGAGACAGAATGTGAGCAGGGGAGGGACCAAGAGAGAGGGAAACACAGAATCTGAAGCAGGCTCCAGGCCCTGAGCTGTTAGCACAGGGTCCGATGCAGGGCTCAAATCCATGACCTGAGCCGAAGTCAGAAGCTTAACTGACTGAGCCACCCAGGCGCCCAGAGAAAGGGAGACTTTTATTGCAGCGGGGACACATACACAACATGCAAATGACAAGTCCTCCCAGGTCTTTCTGATACACAGAAACACAAAATTCAAGTTGAGCTTTTTTTTTTTTCTTTTAATTTTTAATGTTTTATTTATTTCTAGGAGAAAGAGAGAGAGACAGCGTGAGCAGGGGAGGGTCAGAGAGAGAGGGAGTCACAGACTGAAACAGGCTCCAGGCTCTGAGCTGGCAGCCAGCACAGAGCCCGACGCGGGGCTCGAACCCACGAACCGCGAGATCATGACCTAAGCGAAAGTCGGACGCTTAACCGACTAAGCCACCCAGGCGCCCCTCAAGTTGAGCTTTTAATGGCTCACTTTTTTATAACAGGAAATGATGTGCCATGACTTTGAGATCTGACAGGCGGGTCCTCTGCACTTAATAATGGTTATGCAAATGAATTACTTTTTTTTTTTCTTGGTTTATTGTCAAATTGGTTTACATATAACACCCAGTGCTCATCCCAACAAGTGCCCTCCCCCATGCCCATCACCCCTCTTCCCCTCTCCCCCACTCCCATCAGCCCTCAGTTTGTTCTCAGCAATTGAATTTACTTTTTAGTGAGGATAAAACATAAATTTATCTGTTGGTTACTGAATTGCCCAGGAAATTGAAATAAAAATATGTTCTCTTTTTCTTCAGTTTTAAAAACAATTTAAGCCATCACTATTGCTAAGATGCATTAAGACTTATCTGCTACCTTTGATAAGTTCTGATGAATATATTTTACTTTTTCATCTTTTTTTTTTTTTTAATATTTTTATTTTATTTCTAGGAGAGAGAGAGACAGCGTGAGCAGGGGAGGGTCAGAGAGAGAGGGAGACACAGAATCCGAAGCAGGCTCCAGGCTCTGAGCTGGCAGTCAGCACAGAGCCCGACGCGGGGCTCGAACCCACGAACCGCGAGATCATGACCTAAGCGAAAGTCGGACGCTTAACCGACTAAGCCACTCAGGCGCCCTTTTTCATCTTTTTATAACAGTTAGTTATCCTGTTCTGCCATCACACGGGAAGGTGCACCCTGAAGCAGGGGGTGGGACATGGAGGAAGCACTGTGGTTATCTACACTCACACCCAAACAGCTAAAATCTTTTAGGTTTTATTCTGCTTGTCACCGCTTTTTTCTCTTGTCAGGCCACCGGCTAGTTTCTATCCACTGTCAGTGGGTGAGTTTTCTTCTTCAGTGGCTATGCTGCTTCTAATCTATAACGTAGAGAATGAATCAGTAACACAAACTTAACGTTGCGTATCGAGAGAGGGTAAATTGCCTTTGAATGAGATTTTTAGGTGCCTCTCTGTTTAACTGTCACTGCTTGAACCTTAGAACTTTAACTCAAACTAAAATTTCTAGAGGTGCTTTTTTCTCTTGGACATTCTTTATATTCTGAATACTTGAGGTTTCCTATATATGGTTTTCCAAGGTGAGTGGAGTGTGATTAACACATGTATTCTCAGAGATTCCACTGGTTAACATCTAATTCCATGCCATACAAGTGTGGATTTGAGCACCCCTTGTTTTTTCTTGTGCCCTCCTTCTCCCACTGAATACTGCCCTCTCCCCTTCTCTCCAAGTGTTCATGCTGACAGTGTATTGAGATAAAATAAAATTGGCATTTGAAATTGGACCACCCCCCTGAATTCCTTTTTTTTTTTTTATTTGATACACTTGGAAAGTCACAGAGCTTCTCTGAACCTCAATCATCTAGTTAAAAAAGAGTGAGGATTGTTTTTTTTTTTTTATGGTTTGGGGTTTGTTTATTTTATTTTTATTTTTTTAATAGTTTATTGTCCAGTTGGTTTCCATATAACACCCAGTGCTCATCACAAGTGCTGGGCATGGAGGAGGATTGTTCTTATATGTTAGATTCTTCTTAGGTGTTAGGGTGTTGTGAAACTTGAAAGTGATCATGCTTGAAAAGGCATTTTCTAAAAATGTTATCATTATCCCATTGTAACATTCTGGTGTGTCCTTGTTGCTAACATTTACTGAGGTAGTCTGAGACAAACACTGAGGTAGGCTTTATAGCTTTTTATCATTTAATCTTCACAAAAGCATTTGAAATTATGCTTGTAACAATGCTAATTTATTATTCTCACTTTGAGAAGGAAGGCACTGATGCTGACAAAGTCTAACTAATTAGCATGAGTTTTCACAGCTAATAACTACCAGAGTAAGGGTTTGAGCTCCAGACACCACATCTGGGTCTCCATACAATGGTATGGAGCCATTCAGGTATTTTGGCTCATGGGGGTCAGGTAAAGAGAAGAGGCAATTTAGGAGAAGAGATTATCGAAGGCTTTTCAGATCACGCGCTCCTGTGTGGCTATCTCTCCGCCTTTCTCTACAGGCATGGAGGCAGTCCTGGCCCCCAGTTACCATGGTCAGCCTTCAAAGTTCTACTTGAGGAATAATTCAAACTCCCATTCAGGTGGAGGGGTCAGACTCACCTCCCTCACTGGCCATACTGAATTCCTGCACCTGTCCATATGGAGCTGGCACTGCAGTTTTTCCATGGTGGAGTGGGGCAAGCCAGGCTCTCTGACACCCTTAGAAACATATCTAGTGTCTCAATCATCCCAGCCAGCAGTTGACAATCTAATGGAAGCTATAATCTAAGCTACTTTGAGAGCCAACGTCACCTGTTTACATTTTCTTTTCCTGCTCATTCCCTGCAACTATGCACCTGCCCAATCTCCCTATGCCCCAGGTTCAAAAGGGATATTGAGTCATAATCTAATAATCTAAAAAAATATTCAAATATGACTTCAATCTCCTTTTGAACTTTCCTTATAACCTGTACCCTGTGAGCAAAATAGAATTGTCAAAGAGTGGACTANTGGAACCATCATGTTCCAGCCAAAAAACATCTCTGTTTCTCTCCCATCGTTCCCCAGTTACTCCATCATTTATTGACTGGCCAGAATTTAAAAACTAATGGCATTAATAAATATTTTTCTTGGGGCGCCTGGGTGGCTTAGTCGGTTAAGCGTCCAACTTTTGCTTAGGTCATGATCTCTTAGGTTTGTGGGTTCGAGCCCCGTGTCGGGCTCTGTGCTGACTGCCAGCTCAGAGCCTGGAGGCTGCTTCAGAGTCTGTGTCTCCCTCTCTCTCTGACCCTCCCCTGCTCACGCTGACTCTCTCTCTCTCTCTCCTAGAAATAAATAAAACATTTTAAAAAATTAAAAAAATAAATAAATAAATATTTTTCTTATCAACAAATGGTGATGATAGCTAATCCTCAAAATCAGCATCTTCTCTATTTGACAGATAAAGTTATCAAGGTTCAGGGTGTGGTCAAAGGTCACAGAAGCAGGAGGTGAAAGACTAATTCAAACCCAGGTCCAGCTGGAGCTGAAGCCTGGCTCTTGCCCCTAAGCCCCACTGCTTCTTACACCCATCCTCACCACTCATTCCCGTGTCCTGGCCTGCATCAACCATACCCGCTCAGAACCTCAATACCATAAGTGACAAGACTAATGACACTGGCTTAAATAACCCGCGAGGTCACTGTTTCCTCACCCAGACTCACGGAAATAGGAGAGACGCCCTTAAGGCATACACATCCCTGCCTCAGAAACCAGAGACTGCTGCTAGCAGCCAGCTGAGACAGCAGTCCCTGGTTTTCTGCAGAAACAGTCTGTTTTTAAGCCAACATCAAATGTGCTTATTCAGGAGGACCCCTTCACCGCATCCCTCCTTACATCCCTAAAGTGAGTTTCTATTTTCCATTACTCTCTACTCCCCAGAATTTTATTCCCAGGATTGTCCTAACCTGGAGAAGAAATTAAAGGTTGGAGTTAACATAAAAACATGTGCTTTTCATTTGATTGTCTAGAACATGAGTTGTAACCTATCCAACTTCAACACTTGGAATAGAAGCACAGCACGTAGTTGAAAATACAATTAATGCTATATTCCCATTATGTCCCTGAGTACTCAAGATCTCTGCCTCCCTACTGCTTCATCAGACCCAAAATAAATGCCACAGTCTGGCATTCAAGGTCTTCTGTCAGCTGTATCTCCAGGTCCTCCTAGTCAAACTTGACTATTCCCCAACAAAGTCCCTGGCATGGCAGGTGGGATGTCCCTCCCTGAACCTTTCTCTGTCTTGGTTCCTTGGCTCGTGACTGAAACACCCTCTCAACCTCTATGTTCCTCCTCTAATTCCATCATTTCTTTTAAAACTCAAAGAAAAAGACTCCAAGAAACCTTCCTGACCAGCCTACACTTCTTTTTATTAGTACCTAGTCAGTAGACCATTTCCTGAGCACCTCCTAAGGGTCATCAAGCCCTCCTCTGACCAACATGTACTGAGCCCTTTCTTGTGCTAGGCACCATGCCAAATGCTCTGCATATCACTCTATTGCTCTGCTTCTCCATTACAGAAAACCTCCTCAAAGAAGTTGTTTATTCTTATGTCTCAATTCCTGTCCTCTCACGCTCTTTTGAACCAACTTCAAACAGATTCTTGTCCCCACTCTGCACTGAAATTGCTCTTTTCAAGGTCACTAATGATTTCTCCGCTGCTAAATCCAATGGTCAATTTCCAGTGCTCTCCTTCATTGATCTCTCAGCAGCAATCTGTACAAGAATCTGACTGTATTATATCTTCTCATACTGAATAAATTTTAAGAGAAGTTAGATATTATTCCTCCAAAATTCCTTCATATTTGACCTTATGATATAAAGACTGAATAAATATATATACACATACACATAAAATCACTGTAACTGTGTCTGCTACACCTATAGGCTGACATAAGTGTGGCTGCTGGTAGCAATGTATTTTTTTCCCCAAATGGTGAGTAATTTTGATAGAATTCTAAACAAAGAAAAGTAAAATGTTCCTTTGATTTAAATGATTAAATACTAAGTGTACACCAAGCCGTACTAAGGATATTTTATAAAGTAGAAATAGAGTCTAGGGGCACCTGGGTGGCTCAGTTGGTTAAGCATGTGACTTTGGCTCTGGTCATGATCTCAAGGGTCATGAGTTCAAGCCTAACATTGGGCTCTGTGCTGACAACTCAGAACCTGGAACCTGCTTTGGATTCTATGTCTCCTTCTCTCTCTGCCCCTCCCCGACTTGTACTCTGCCTCTCTCTCTCTCTCTCAAAAATAAACATAAAACATTAAAATAAAGTTAATTTCTAAAAAAACAGAAATAAGAAATAGAGCCAGGACTCAAATAATTCAAATAATTATATATATATTTTTTGCTAAAGTGAATGTTTGACATTGAAAGTTGTATGGGACACGAGAGAAGTCTTTTTGTGTGACACTGTCCCATACATTGCAGGATACCTAAAATTCCCGGCTTTTGCCTGTGAAATGATGGTAGCGCCTCATTGATTATAAAAGCAAAAAGTACCCCTTACAATTTCCATAGTGCTCCTTAGCGGCTGATACCATGTAGAGAAGATAATTCTCCATGGTCTCTTGTGTTTCTGCCCAGCTCATGAGCAGAGATGATGGCTGACTTTATTCTGAAGTATCTTTTCAGGGATGTTTGTGTAGCAAACAGATTTGAAACACGGAGATAGTGTCCCCTTCAGAGCCACGGGTAAACACGCCTACTGCCCATTGCAAAAGATGCAGCTTTCCTCAGTCTGGGTTCTCTTCCTGTCAGACAACCCACAGCATTTGCAGTTATCTCTGGCCCTTCCACATTGTCCTGGGGAAATGAGACTCAGGGAACTGGGGCAGGAAAAGGCAGATACTCTGCCTACTCTGATTACTGTGAGTAATATAGGTCTTTACCTAGGACCCCAGAGGTTCGTGTCTTCTGCCAGCATCCATGATGCTGAGGTAGGCTCACTTGTTGGCTTGTAAACTGGGTAAAATTCAGATCCTACACAGTTCTTGACAACCATTCCACTGATACTCACTAGAACTACACGCTCACTCCAAAATCTATAATCTACTCTTGACCTCTCCCTGAATATTTCTAATTCATTGCCATCAATACTTGAATATCAAACAGGCATCTCAGAGTGAAAGTGCCCCAGATAAACTCCTTACCTTTCCCTCAAATCCTTTTTCTCCTGAAGCCTTTGCCGACTCAAAAATATGGAAATACACCTTTCCAGTTTTTCATACTGAAAATCTTGGTGTCATTTTTGACTGCATTCTTGCTCTCCTATTATTACATTTTATGGCTCTCTCAATCCTTTTGACACTACCTTGAAAAACCATGCAATGGGGCGCCTGAGTGGCTTAGTCGGTTAAGCGTCCGACTTTCGCTTAGGTCATGATCTCACGGTTCGTGGGTTCGAGCCCCGCGTCGGGCTCTGTGCTGACTGCCAGCTCAGAGCCTGGAGCCTATTTCAGAGTCTGTATCTCCCTCTCTCTCTGACCCTCCCCTGCTCATGCTGTCTCTCTCTCTCTCTCCTAGAAATAAATAAAAAAAAAATAAAAATAAAAAAAAAAAAGAAAGAAAAACCATGCAAAATATGATGACTCCTCACCATCATCATCTCTTCTGGTCCACAGCACCGTAAGACCCCGCTTGGATAATTACCATTAACCAGTGTCTCCCGCAGATATCTGCATGACTCACCAACTCACTGCTCAGATCTCTGCTCAGATGTCTCCATTTTCACATCAGCCTTCAGTGACGTTCTCATTTAAAGCAGCAATCTCCGAAAGGCCTGGCACATCCTATTCCTTTTCCCTGTTCCATTTTTCTATTTAGCCTTTACCAGCACCTAATATATAAATGCTCATTTTTAATTGTCTTTCTCCTTCCACTAAAATGTAATTATTTGTTGAATGAATGAATGAATCAATATCATCACATAATCTCACAATACACCCCTATCATCCCGAAAGTAAAATATGAAATAGTCTTCAGAACTGAACTGCTCATAACACATGTGAAGGGACAGGATTAAATGTCATGGAACAACTAACAAACAACACCAGAAACTAGGAAGCCTGGGTTCAGAGACTACTTGTGTCATTGGCTAGCCCTGAACTGCTGGGTAAGTGAATAACATTGACCCAGTTATTTCATCCACTAAACACACATTCCCCACCTATTCCATGGGTTGTGATAATTGTCATATGAAATAAGATATCCACAAGAACTTTGCAAACTGTAAAGCACTGTGAGAATTTTTTAATGGTGTTTACCTTTAAAACATTGCATTTTAATCCCAGCGTGCATAGTCACAGCCTGTATAATTTTGATCTCCAAGAATCCCTGCACATTCTTGTATTTTCATCTTGTCTCAAGCAGTTCCATCTGTATTAAATGCCTTTGCCCCACCCCTGCTATTTGCCCCAGCTCAGATCCCTTCTATATCTATATCTATATATCTTAGGGAATCCTAAGATGGAATTTCTTTCCCATTTCCCTATATTCCATTGGAATGTTACTGTCAGGCTTTTTAGGACATGCCTCTTAGTAAAGGTGTTCACGTTCTTTAGCAGCTCCTGGATTGCAGTATTGGGCTGTGTTTACCTGTGTGACTCCCACAGCTCCTAACACAGGTGCAGTTATAGCATAGACTCTAGTTGGTTGGATGTGCCCAACCTATCCAGGTGCAAGCCAGAAGCAATTTATTCTTCCTTACCATGGTCCCCTAAACCTGCTCTGTGGAACTTATTTTCTTTGCTCCTGGGCCAAAATCTCAGTCACTCAGATAATAAAGCTCCAGTCTGATACACTCATCAAATGATCCAGCCCAATTCATATACATTTTCTAAACTCTCAACTTTCATTCAGTTCAAAACTCCTCATCTCCTAGCTCGGGCTGCTTTAGGCTCAGAAGTCCACAGAGGTGGTGGAGGTGGCTAAAATGGTACATAGTTAGCTATTCTCTCTTCCTCACTTCACCCCTGCCCACTCTCTAGCTGCCCTACCTGATCTGTCCCAGGTTGGGCTCATAGAAAAAGAGATTGGGGAAGGAGCATGGTCTTATGAGGCTGGTACATTTGTCCATGCCCTCTGCATGATCCTCTTTCCAGAGGATACTTCAGTGTCTTCCTCAGATATTGTGCACTGAGCCACCTCAGTGCTGGCTAGGCCTTTTCTCTGCATGGCCACCTGAGACTCCCCCTTTCAATCCCTTAGGTCACTTCACCATTCCAGGGTGCTTTCTAGGGGAAGAACCCTTGAAGAAGCCCAGTCTTGCTGACTTTGACAGGGTTCATATGCAGCCTTTGGACACAACTGCCATTGCCCTTCTGTCAGTGTGCACCTCACTCCCTCTATGCCACCTCTCCCTGCTGTGCACCAAGCAGGGACAACCCCATGAGAGCCTCTTGCCGCTAGACTCCCAGTTAAGAGTCAAACATTGGCCTTCCATCCCTCTAGGTAACAGATGCTCTTCTCTCTGCATAGCACCCTTAGAGCCCCTGTCCCATGGCCTGGAGTAAAGGGAGTGCACCTTTATCCCTCCCATTAGCCAGTGGGGATAGTGGAGAAAATGCACAGGACACTGACGATTATCTGCAAAGAATCCCCACTTTCCAATCTCTTGTCAACCTCAATGTCTTAGGTGGACAAGAAGAAGTGGGTGGTGAGCAAAAGCCAGCAGCATAACTCCAGCACTTGCCTTTAAAAGTCTGATACGGACCTCCCGCACCTCCTCTCGGAATGACAATAGGTTTAACCACCAACAGTTTTATTACTAGCCTTTGAAACTCAAAGACAGAAGGGTGAATTGCAGTTAAGATCCTGTTTTAACATTTGTTAAGTTTGGTATAAAAAATGGAAAATGACAAGATATGGCTGCAAATGAGGTCTACTAGTCTTGAGACAAGTCCAGAAGCCCAATTCTACTAAGAGAAGATCATCTGATGGATTCTTAAGCTCCTTTCTGGGAAAGTCTTCAACCAGAAGCCTGGGGAAGCAGTGAAGGAACTGTCTTTGAAAGAAGAGCTGTTAGGTGGTGTGGCTGTAATGGACACTCAGAAAAGAGGGCCATGCCATTCAGGAGTTTGTAACAAGGACAGGAACAGTAGGAATAGTCAGTCCAGGATTAGTTCTATCCAGGACCCTAAGGCCCTTTTCTGACAGGGGGGGAAACTGCCTTTGCTGAGGACTACCTGTGGCAATCCTAAACTCCTTATTTAAACATCATTACTGACTTGCAGCTCCCTTTTTATTTGCCCCCAAACAAAATAGAAATTCCAGTAGGAATGCCCAGTAGAAATTCCTGTAGATGTGCTTCTCACCAGCATAGAGGTCGGAAAAAGGAAAGAAATAGAAATAAGCATGGACACTAAATTACCGTGATTCAAGCATATACAATGATCTACATGGTCGCCTAATATAAAACAAGTCATTAAATCTTTGCAATCATTCTGAGGAATAAATAGAACTAGCCTCATGGGGAAACTGAGGTTTGAAATGATTAATAGATTTTCTCACGAACACACAGATAGAAGAAACAGAGTAAGTACTATTTGCTATAAAAAAATTCCTTGGTCTTCCTTTCCAGTTCCCACCATGTGCTCTACCTAAAAGACCACTGCTCACCCCTACCTGTCCAGATACTACCATCCTTAAAGGGCAGCTTTGACCTAACTTCCTGCATACAGTAGGCTTTGTTCCCTTCAAGGTGGAAGCAATTGTTCCTTCCTCAATATGATGGAAATTTGTATCTCTTTTGTGACATGTCACAGTTCCCATCCCCTTCCCCCCAGCACACATTGTGGCCATTTGTGTGCATCTTATTTCCTCTATTAGAAAATAAAGTTCTTGAGGGCAATGGCAGTGTCTTGTCTACCTTGATATTACCCAAAGCATATAATAAAAGCATTTGAGCACATTTCTTGCTCACAGTAGGTATTCAACACGTGTTTGTTGAATGAGGAACACAGAGGCATTGCAAAAAATGAAATCTCAGGTATACTGATTTCTCAGAGCGCCTTGTTTGCAGCTCAAATGAACAAGATCTGAAGGTTCGCTGTCATCAAAAGCAAACGCTGGCTCATCTCCAGAGGGCATCTACCCTATCCTGGCTTCTGCTTCAAAGTTTCCCCTAAGTCCCAGTCGCAGCCCTCTTGATCTTTCCCTGTTTGTTCATTAAAGTTAATTTGGGACATGAAAAGATCTAGGACTGAATATTTCATTAAGGGCAGGTCTTCTTAATGCAGCAACTGCAGACAAAACGTAAACATAGGACAGAGGTTGCCAGTATGAAGCCAGTGCCTGTAGCTCCTGTTTAAATCCCAACTGCTCTGTTTACTGACTGACAACTTCAGTCAGCTTTGGGGATGCTAGGAATACCAAGAGAAGTAGATTATGTCTCTTCATGAGTCCCAAGGAGCTCCAAGGCTCTCCTTCAGGGAAGGGGAGGACCATAAGGAAACAGTAATTTGTATGAAAATAGTCTGGTCTAAAGTCCTGGGTGTGGACTATGAAGATTGCTAACAATATCAGCTACCATTTTCTTGGTTCTTACTGTGTACCAAGGATTGTGCCTAGTGTTTTTACATGAGTTGTCTTTTCTAAACCTCACAGTAACCCCCTGAGGAAATACTATTACTGACCCCATATTATACTTAATGAGGGACAAATAAAATGCCAACCATGGAATAAGAGATTCCAACCATGGCAGAGTAGTCCTAGAGTTCGTACTATTAACTGTCTCACTCTAATGTTTCTTAGGATCTCTCAGAATGTTCTAGTCTTTCTTAGCAGGCAAGATAGATTATAACCAATAACTGGTGCATTTCATGGTGTGGCTTTGAATGAGGTACCAGTGAGGTGTGGCCTTCATTTTTATTAAATTCCATACATAAAAATTCATTTCTGAGGGAGAATGAAAGAATTATCACATCAACTACCGGTGCTGTGAGAACCTAAGGACAACTTTGACTTATATGACATGCCAGATGGCATATGTCAAGTTTCCAAGATTCCAGAAGACTATTTGTAAAGTTTTACAAGGCTGGAGCTGAAGGGGTGTAAATTTGGGGAGCAAAGAAACACAGTAATGTGTCATCAACCTCACATCCCATAATCATCAGTTCCAACAGACATATGTTTATTTCAGTGGAAATTTTAATTCTGGGAAATGTAAGTTACTCATTTCTATGGAAATATTTTCAAAGGAGGAACTGGGGACAGGACCAAATAAGGAACACAGAACCATAAAATAAAAGGTTAAAAAGAAGTCCGAATATATCAGTGATCACAATAAGAGTAAGTGTCTTAAACTCCTGTGTCAAAGTAACACAGATTTTCAGAACAGGTTAAAATACAAAGTTAAGGTAAGTACAAGACATGCTTAAACAACAAGCACCAGAGGGTTGAAAATATATACACATAAGTATACTAGAAAAGTAAGAAAAGAAAATAATATGTTAAAAAGCTAATATCAAACAAAAGAAAACTAAATATTAGAAGCATAATAATTAAAAGGGACAAATGCTTTCTTTTTTTAGAGTTTTAGCTATTTTTGGTAATGTTTATTTTTTGGAGAGAGAGAGCAGTGGAGGCGCAGAGAGAGAGAGAGAGACAGACAGACAGACAGAAGATCTGAAGTAGGCTTTGTGCTGACAGCAGAGAGCCCAATGTAGGGCTCGAACTCACAAACTGTGAGATCATGACCAGAGGTTTAATGACTGAACCACCCAGGCACCCCTGTTTTCTTCTCTTATATTCACTACACCAAAAAGATATGACAGTTATGAATTTAATGTATTGATATTGGGTAGCTATGTGCATAAAAGAAAAACTGAAAAAATAAAAATAAAAAAAAGAAATAAAAAGAGAATGAACAAATCCAGAGTCATAGTGAAAAAAACATAATACATCCATCTCAGAAGTCCTTATAAAAATCACATAAAATTAATAGTAATATAGAATATTCAAATACTTCTCATGGGATAGTTATGAAGAAAAATCACATATTTATAAAAAGCAAAAATAACATCAACATAAAAAGAATAGTTAAAAAGGTACAATTTATATACAGATTAAAAATTGTTTTCCTAGATAACTCTTGGGTTAAGTAGAAAATAAAAAGACATGTAAAATTACTGAAAAGTAAATGGTAATGAGACCACTCCATATATCAAAACCTGTGGGATGCAGCCAGAGTGAACTTAGATAAAATATGAAGTGTCCTTAACATTCTCCTGAGCCTTTGGACTCCCTGTACTAGAACTGCATCATTCAATACAATGGCAACTAACCACATGTGGCTAGTTAAATTTAAATCATTAAAATAAAAAATTCAGTTCCCTAGTTGCACTGGCCACATTTCAAGTGCTCAATTGCCACAGGTGGCTAAGAAGTTATCATATTGGATAGCACTGATTATAGAAAATTCCCATCTTTGCAGAAAGTTCCGTTTGGCAGTGCTTTCTAGAGTTTGCCAGCGAACTTCCAGTCTGTCAGCTTCACTGATTGTAAGCCACTATTAAGTCCAGGTTTCAATTGGCCAACCTAGCTGACATTTTACATCATTCCTAGCTGCATATTAAACCTAGAATCTCAGGAAAGTAAACTCATATTGACAACTGGGTCTCAATCAGTGATCCAATTTTACTTTATGTGGTCTAATATCCATGCTCCCCACACTCTTGCCGATACTGATTGGTGAGGCCTTGTAATTCTTTTGGTGCATTGGTTTCCTCTCCCACTGCAGACTAGGTCCTATACATACATGTCTGGGCACTATTGAGAGCTAGTCTTGTTATGGACATGGATGTATTTATTATGAGTGATGGGAGTGGGTCCTACAGAGACTAGCATCCCCTTGGACAGGTCTCTCCTTTATATAGTCAATGAAAGGTGCTCATGCAGAGGAAGACTTTTTTTCTCAGGTGAGAAGAGGGGTTTCCTCCATCAGAAAGTCAGATCTTGAGCAACTGGGGAGGTCAAAGTTCTCAGCTTCACCTGTTTTCCCGTCCCATCCCAGTCCTATTCCTTCTCCCATAAGTGCCCTTGACTTAGCATTAGAGACTGATGGGGTCTCTAATCAAGCACTTGATTGACCCTGACATTCTAAAACCTATATGCTCCCTTGGTTTCTTAGTCATATCTGCCCTGCAATAATAAGAAATGAAGGATTCCTTAAATGTTAGTATAAAGGCTATTGAAAGAATCTGGCACTAAAACCTTCCCTAAGTTGCTGGCAGTTTTCTAGGACATATCTAAGGGTAATTCTGATTAAACTTGAACCTCCCCCATGAACGACTCCTATCACTGAAATCTTCTGAAATGCCCTCCACACACCATGCAGCATGACATTTTCTAATTCTATACAATTCTGTACTTAATGTATATGTGTTTATTTTCTATGTATGTGTGTATCCGTGTGTACAACACATTTAATTATTTTGTAAGCTTTGTGAGGACAAGATTATCTCACAGCATTTAGTAAATTCATGTTCACTCACTTCCTGAGGACATTCTTGCTCACTCTGGCATTCTGTACCAGACAAGTGTCCGTGGCTGTGGCTGAGCCCCTTGAGAATGGGGGCGGGAGGGCAGGTTTGAGAGGAGTCTCAGTGTGGAACAGCCAGGACATGAAGGACCTCCATGGGCTCCTGTGGTCAAGCAAAGTTCCCCTCATGAAACAGCCGTCCAGCCACTCACTGTCCACAGATATGGAGCTGTCTGCCAGTTCTGCTAATCATTCACCACCTTTGCCTTCCTTCTCGGCTACTCGTGGGCAGTGTCTGGTTTGGGACAGGTGATTCCTATCTTTAGAGTCTGAGATCAGGATGTTTGTGTTTTAATGAACACGTAGTGCTGGTGTCTGGTCATGGTGGGGACCTGAAAGAACCTAAAGTAGGGCTGCTTGTCCTCACAAATGTCACTTTCAACCTCACGTTGCTCTTGGGTCAGTACAGTCATTCTGTCTTCTACTCCGACCACTACCTCACAGCTGCCAGGAGTGGCCAAAGGTGAAGATAAATGTGGTGGTCAGGAGATAAGTGGAATTTGTTTGTCCCTCAACTTCTACGTCTATCAGACCCACAGCACTCAGGTGCTGGAGATAACACTACTAGTGACCCCAAACAGCCTTTTCTGACACCTGCAGTCCATTCTAGGTAGAACTGAGCTACTCAGAGAAATGCACTGGCTCTCTGGTGATGGTAAATACTTAGTGGAGAAATGGGCTTTGCTGTACTGAGAGCAAATTCCCTTCAGAGAAGCTCAACAATTCCCCAGGTCAAGACAAGAACCAGAGAGACTACCAGAGATTTCTCCTCCATAGTTCACTGTGTCACAATGTCATACTCTTGTTTCCCTTTGTACCTTTAAAGACCATTCAGCTCTTTGAAGTTTTCTGGGTGTTTTGACCACTAGCTAAAAAGGAAAAATTGTGGGGTGACAAAATTACTCCCTTCTATGCAAAACCCCTAAGTATTTCCCTTCCACCTCCTTCCCATCCATTCTCTTTCTCTCTCCCTCTCTCTCTCCCTCTCTCTCTCTTTCTCTGTCTCTCTACTTAAAAGATGCAGATGCCACAGTTCTTTCTTTTCATTAACAGAGAAGATGAAGTCCTGCTAACTAGGCGGAAATTGGTACTAGAATCCTGGTTTCTCAATTTCCAGTCATTTCCCCCCCATTTCACAGCCCTGCTTTCCTAAAGGTGGGGGTTTTGCAGTAGTTGCCATCAGGTTTGGAACAACAGGCACTTATTTTTCTCTCATTTTGCTTATGAATTTTTCTAAACTTTTTTCTATGAAGACTATGTGTTAGTTTTGCATTAGTTTGGGTATTTTAGCCACAATAGCAAACAGATGTGAAAATTTCCATTGCTCAAGAAAAACAGTTTATTCCTTATTTATTTACAGTCCAAAATGAGTGCTCCTGAACAATGTATAGGTTTCTTATAAGGAGTAGTCCAGGAAAACTGTTCCTTCCAACCTAGAGCTCCCCCATCCTCAATAACATATAGTAAACTGTGATAGTTTGTCTAAAGCCAGAGAAAGGAAAGTAACATGGAAGAGTATGTAAGGGAGAATTTAATGAGTGAAACCAGGAAGTAATCTATATCATTTCCATTTATACCTCGATTGGCTAGAACTCAACTGCAAGGCAGGGCAGGAAATGTAGTTCATCAGCGCACAAAGGAAGAAAAGGACATGAACATAGTGAATTGTTGGCCAGTGTATGCCACACTTGTGTAAGAAAGGAAAGTTGAAATTAAAGTGGAATAAGGAAGGTAAGTCCTTCTGTAAAGCAATCTTTAGCTCTCTCTCTCCTCCAGCACTTTTATACTCAAATCTTCACTCTCCCACTGTAAGGAAATGGCCTTCATCTTCAAGGGCATGAACAGACTGGTTTTCTTGTGTGTGTTTGTTTTGTTTTTGTTTTGTTTTGTTTTGTTTTGTTTCTGATAATAAGTGGGTGTAGGAAAGGGAGATACTGGTCAGGGCTCAGAGTCAGTGCTGCGACCTCAGTGTAAACATTCCTCCTCCCCACTGGGGGTGCTATCTGCATGTAGGTGCTGCCTCTCTGCCTTTCTGCCCCACAATATTGCTTGTACCCTGATTATGCAGAAGACTGTGATGTCTGTATCCTTCATCTTGAGTAATGAACTTCCTCCTCTCCCACACACCTATCACTGTCAGAGTAACTCCTATTCCCCATACCTCTTGCAATAAATCCGGAACCACTGTGTGCCCAAAGGCCTGCCTCATGTTCCCTGTACCTTGCTCTTTACCATCCCCTCTAAATGAAGACACTTGCCCTGGATGTATTACCTCAGGTGCAGCTGGCTATCATCTACTGCCTAAGACTTTTTCTACTTATAAGTATTAGATACATAGCAAATGTAATTAGAAAATAAAGTCGATGAACTAATTCACACTAAATATAAATAGCTCCCTGAATCTATGTCTGAACACATTTGCATTTAACAACAAATTACACCTTAAAATCCCCAAACTGATCTCAAAAAGTGGTTTTTCAAGTTTATCTACTATCTAGTACAGAGTGATTTGGGGGCAGGTGAGGGTTCCCCAAATCTGTTACAGAAAAAATGAAGTGGCCAGGTACATACTTAGTATGTGTTTATGTGAGTACATCCCCAAATGTTTATAAATGTTTATGTTCAGGAAGAATATATTTTCTTTCAATATATGGTCAAAGATGTGAGTAAGGGTTCTTAAAAGATACACAAATATTTGTGAGTAACCCAGGCCTTTTGTAGATAATCTCTAGTTCATGCACCACTCTACTGCTTCTCTAAGCACTGGACAGGAGCAGAAGAAAGCAGGCCATGGGAAAAAGGGACAGTGTGACCAGAAGCATCTCAAAGGCCCAAACACAAAGCTCATGAGAGTGCACATTCTCACAGGTGCATACTGGGGAATATTCATCTTCCTTTTTTTTTTTTTTTTTTGGCAGAAATCAGTTTGTTCCCAGTGTACTAGAATGAAATGGAACAACGAGACCCATATCACCAAAAGTGTAGGCTCTTGTCCTGAACTTTGAATTCTTTCTGGGAGCAGTGGGCAGAGAGAGATAATAAAAAGAGGAAGAAGTTAGCTCTGTATATGTAGCCTACAACTTGAAGGGCCCTCAACAGAGAGGAGAGCAGAGAGGTCCTGAGTTTCGTCCTCACTCCTTAGTAAGACAGATCTGTAATTTCATGGGAAAGTTCATAGGTCATGTATACCCAGGGCTATATCTTTTCTCTTATGGACTGCATCAGGCCACAGTGATCTTTAAGGCCATGATAGTCAATGACTCTCTCCTCTGTCCTTCATGCCCTCCTAGGAATAAGGGAATATGGGACAGGCTGTGGAAAATATCCTACAAAGGTTTGCTGAAGATGTTGGTGGGATCCATCTTAACGATTTATGTAGCATTCTGTCTTGATGATGGGATGGTGTTGATGGACAAGAAGTACCCACCAAGATTTATGTACCCCAAAGAGTGGCAGCACCTCACTATGTTCATCCTCCTCACCTTCAACAGCTGTGTAGATGTCACGAGCAAAAACTTGCTACCTCAGAGGTGTGTGGTCCTAGAGAAAGGTACCTTGGTCCTGACCCTCTATGTGCTCCTGTTGTTGTTGTCGTCACATGTCCAGGACTCAACAGGGATAGAGCTTCAGATTCATTATCTGCTCATCGTGGTGGTGTTCCTGTTGATGCTGGTATTGACCATACAGCTGTGGACTCCTGACACATTTCACCTCTTGCTAATTGAGACTTTTCTGTTCCTGATGATGGGCTCCTGGCTGATACAGGGAGGCTTTATTCTGTACAGACCAGTCACTGGCTACCCATGGCAGGATGATGACATCAGTGACATCATGTTTATCACCACCTTCTTCTGTTGGCATGTGATGATCAATGCTTTGTGTCTGCTGGGAATCTATGGAATCTCTTCCTTGTGGCATTGTTGTTACCGTCCCAGCTTGAAGCTGGTGGGATCCAAAGAAACTCCATGTCACAGGGGCACTGTAGGACCCCTCTACAAATTGCTGCGGGAAGTGGAACAGTCAGAGAAAGAGGACCAGGCTCTTCTCCTTTCAAGGAGCTCTTCCTGAGACAGGGCCTAGAATGCCTGGCACATTGTCCACCCATCTTCCTCCTTGTGTGTTCACTCAGACAGTGCACTGTAGCCTTTTTGGTCCCCAGTGAAGGTAATGGCCATGAAGGAGAGCAGTTAGTCTCCATCTGCTGGTACATCTCCTGCCCTTGAACTTCTCATTGCTGAAGAGATGAGGAGAAAGGAGTCTGAGAAAAAGATGTTGATGGGATTGGTGGGTGGTATGGACAGCACCAGGGGAGTAGGTAAATGTGTGAGAAAGGCCATGGAGGCAGAAGATGCAAGCGAAGGGAGGCCTTCAAACGGAGGAGAGCAGCATCCAGCAGTCATGCTGTCACCAGCTACTTCTCTAGCCTTTTACTTGAAGAATAAAGACTTCTCACAAGTCAAACTGCAATATTGGGTGTTTCTGCTTTCCACTTAAGTGACAGCACCATGTGGAAACAGATGTGGTACAATTCACTTTTCCCACGTCTTTGAAGTGATAAGAATCTCATGTGTATTTTTTAATTTGGGTAGATTCATATCATTTCAAATTTTGCACATAAAGTAAAACCCAGTAATTCATATCACAATTTTTCAAGTTTCCATAAGCCAAATTTTCATTAAATGCCACCACATGTCTTATCCCTAAATTCTAATCTAGCCAAGCAAGGTGTTTATAAGCTACTTGTTTAACTACCACCAGTCCAACCAGCAATCTATTAGATCCTAATTTATTATATACTACTCTTGTGCCTTTGCCAAATAATAAGGTGTACAATTTAGAAAAAACCAGTGCCAGTCACATATTTAGTACACAGAGTTATTTTATACCCAGCATTAAATCTCCGTGCACTGCTACCACCAAGAATTCCTTCTCCAGAAACGTTTCGTATGTTCCGTTGACCTGCAACTCTTTCTAATTGTACTTTGTTATCTTGTGCATGCTGCTGATACAATTCAGCTCTGTCTTATTTTACATGGGGAAGTTTTGCCTCACTAAAAGGTAGGTTCCTTAAGAATGGAGAATTTGTCACACCCTAGTTACCCAATTTGCTTTGCATATTCCAGGATATAACATTGTCCTCTATGTGGTCGATACTTAATGAAGTTTCACTTGCTTCCGGAGCCTCTGTTTCCTGTGTCTCCTAAATATGTTTCACTGCTCTGTGAACCCTCAGGGAGGTATCTAGAGTGTAATGTCTAAATCATCTAAGCAGTGTGTCCACTCACTTCCTGGTCTGTGTGTAAAATTAAACCTCCACTGACCTATTTGAAAAAGTTCTCTGTATGTTATTGCTTAGTATATCTGCATAAGGTACCACCTGTTGGTTTTCCAGAAGTTTCTAAGACTCTGATGGGCTGATTTGCCCAAAGATTCATGGCTAACCAGAGGCAGGTCAGAAACTTAGGCTGGCAAGTCTGAAAGTTAAATCCTTGCTTCTGTCATCTGGGCTACACTGACCTCTCTGCAGAGGAGGGGTTGACTGATCCAGACAAGGAAATGGGTAGAAAATAGGCAGACCCCCTGTAAATGAGTAGAACAGTACAATTACTCACCCCTTCCTCCTAAAGAGTATATTTGTCTCTACCCCCTTGGCTCCTTGAGGTATGAAGAGGCTGATGGGCTCTTGCACTTCTGGCTGGGGCTTACATTTCTAGGTACAGGACAGAGCAGAGCCTGGGACATGTTTCTTTGAGTATTTCTAATCCTTCTTGTTTCTCCTGTTATACCTAGTTCCTGAGTGCTTTCCCATTATTTTTCTTTGGGGATCCCAACTTTTTTATTGCCATTTTTAATATAATCATGGTAAATGATGAAGAAATACAGAAAACAACTCTTGGTCTTAACAAGTTATTTGTACCCCAGTTCTAAACTGCTGAGGAAATCTCTACTAATAAATGAATTTATCCTAACATAATACACCATAAAACATACCTTTTGGGCAACATACTTGCATTTACAGAAATTTATTTATTTATTTATTTATTATTTATTTACTGTGAGTGAGTGGGGGAAAGGCAGAGAGAGAGGGAGAGAGAATCCCAAGTAGGCTCCTTACTATCAGTGCAGAACCTGACACGGGGTTCACTCCTGCAAATTGTGAGACCACGACCTGAGCCAAAACTGAGTCAGACACTTAACTGGCTGAGCCACCCAGGAACCCCAGAAACCTATTTAAATTAAATGTACTTCTAATAAAAAAATTCTCCATGCTATTTTAATGGAATTCAGCAAACTCATTCTAAAATATATCTGGGAAAGAAACAGAGAGAAGACCCTAGATCTTCTTTCTTTCTAGAAGAAAAAAATGAGGAATAAATTGCTTTACCATCTCTCATAATACATTATAAGTATTCAATCATTAAAACTGTGGTGTAGAAGCAAACAAGTATCATCGTAGAAACTTAAACCAACATTGTGTAATGTAACAGAGTCTTCAGAAACAGAAATACGTAGTGAAAAAATTAAATACATGTTAAGAATGGGCTCTTCAAAAAAATGTGAGAAATAATTGGCTCTCCACTTGGAAAAACAAAAGAAACAAACAACAATAGCTTAGTTTCTATCTCATACAACACACACACACAAAGAATAATAGATAAAAAGATAAACATGAGCAAGAAGCCTAAAAAATGTTTTGAAGCGGTTGAAGGAGAGTATTTTATATTAAAAGACATGAAAATTTTTCTGGGGATAAAACTCTGAAAAGATTAGCCATTTTGTTTAAATTTCCCACAACTAAAAGACATAAGCAAAAGAGATAAAAGGATTACTGTGAAGAATTTTTCAACATATGGAACAGACAAAAATAAACTGATGTTCAGAATATACAGAGATGTTCAAACATTAACAAACAAAAACGCAACCTAATATTTAAAAAAGCAGGCAGAATATATAAGTGATTATGTCTTAAAAGAACAAATGGCTAATAAACATTTTTTTGAAATGGTTAAACAATTTTGAGAAAAAGCAGATTTTTAAAAAGCAGGATCTTTATTTAATGTCAGGTTGTCAAAAAGTGTCAAAAGTATTAAAAAAATAATACGATCCATTACTGGAGATGATGTAGGGAAGAGATGTAGGGAATTATCATACAGTGCATGTGGCAATGTAAATTGGTCTACATTTCCTTGCAGTCAGTTTGGCAGAGGTTGCCAGAATTTAAAGTATACTTATCCTTAAACAGACAGTTCCACTTTTGCTGTCTACAGTAGACATCTCTCGTATGAGTGTATCACCATCTTTGAAAGCGCTTCCCAACATTTGAACAATTTCCACTTTATCAGGCATGTCTTCTTGGTAGATTTTTATTTTTAATCCCTGGCCTCCCTTGTAGCTAGCTAGGGTAGAGGCATGTGACCCACTTAAGACTTAAACTCACAAGTGAACAATGTAAGGAAACTGGCTGTGCATGGGGTTTCTATTCTGTAGAAGACTAGCAGCAAAGATAGGCACCTGTGTTCATCATCACACCGGTCTGTCCCTTAGTTCTGGGGTCAGTGTCAAAACCAGCAACCTAATCCCATTTCAACAGTGCAATCCTGGGCATTGGTCCTTCATACTTAAACCTGAAGTCTTTTTCTCCAGCCATCCTAATGATTCTGTGAACTAACTTGTCTATTTAAATAAATTCCTTCTCTTAAACTAGCCAAAATAGATTCTTATTGTCTGTAGCTACGAACTTGGATACAATACCTATTCTAGAAATACTCACACATCTATACAAAGAGCATATATAGTGGTCACTGAAGCATTTTTTTACATCAGGAACTTTAAATAACAAATGTTTACAAGTAGAGAAATGGTTAAATAAATTATGGAGTCCTATATAGGACCTAAAAAGAACAGGAGAGATCTGTATGTCCTGACAAAACAGGTCTCCAAGATGAAGTGAAAAAAGCTAACTTCAGAAAATAGGGGTTGTATGATCCAGGTTTTGGAAACAATTATGTTTTTGTTTACTTCAGAAGGTCTTAATTTTTCTTCTTACACCTACCAAGAATGGTCAGGACCACAGGACAATTGCGAGAGATGGCATTCTGATGGTGTGGTGACTCGCTTCACTTAACATATTGTACAGAAAACTCTCTATCCATCTGAGTACTAATCCAATTGGATTTTAACCTATAACTAATGTGACCATATAATTTCTCATTCAAACCTGAACCCTTGAAAAATAAAAGGAAAAATTAATACCTGCATTGGGACAACAGGTAAAAACCATACTGCCACAGACACATTAGGATTTATAGTTACTCTACCTTAAAAAGATGTACTGTTTATCTTCAGTTTGCCCCTCCAAATCTACCTTTCACCTCCATTTTGTTCTCTCTCTCAGGAGACTTCCCTGGCCTGTACCACATCATTGAGCTCCTTTATCTTCTGACTTCAGGCAACCTTTGGCCAATACAAGCCCCAGAAGGAGGATGGTCAAAAGACTGAGATTAGGGTTTTTCTTCTTTTTGCTCATGTCTCTGGAGTCACCTCAAGCTGCCAGTACCTTGCCACCATGACACCATCAGTATCTGTCCTAGGCTACCATAACAAGTTACCACAAACTAAGTGGCTTAAAACAGAAATATACTATCTCACAGTTTTGGATGCCAGAAGTCCAAAGTCAAGGAGAAGGAAGTGTTGAGTCCTTCTGGAGGCTCTGAAGGAGAATCTGTCCCATGTCTCTCCCTCAGCTTCTCATCAAGGACTGTTGGCAGTCCTTGGCATTACTTGGCTTATAGATACATCATTCCAATATCTGCTTCCATCTTTACATTGTCTTCTCCTTTGTGTGCTTCTGTGTCTCAAATCATCTTCAGACTTTCTCTTATAAGCTTACCTGTCATTGGATTTAGACCCTACCCTAAAACCAAGATGCTTTCATCTCAAGATCTTTAACTTAATTATATCCACAAAAACCCTTTTGTCAAATAAGGTCACAATCACGGGGTCCTGGGGATTAGGACTTGGAAATATGTTTTTAAGGGCCACCATTCAACCCACTACACTGTCCTTGCATATACTAGAACTTCTCCTATCTTAGGTCCTTTGGTGCCTAAAGGAAATAACAGCTCCTACTGTTACTCCACTATCTCTTGTGATCTCCTTGTACCCTGCCCACATCTGTATAAGAAGTACCTTTACTAACCCTTCTTGAACTATCCCAGTGTGTGTTGCCATATATTTCCTAGTGGTACCCTATCTGAAACATCAGTGGAGTAAGTGTGCAGGAGGCCAGAATCCTTAAATACAATTCTTCTCCCAGATATTTGGAACAGTGACAAGAGAAAAACTACAACCAAATTTTACAAAAGTGAACACATAATGAAGGAGACTAATTTCCAAACAGGTGGGTAATAAATTAAGGGGATCTTCCAACTTCAATCAAAACAACCAAAGGACTTAATTAATGTATTCAAAAATCCTAAATAGCTGCAGGATACAAAATCAATGTACAGAAATCAGTTGCATTTTTATACACCAATAATGAAGCAACAGAAAGAGAAATCAAGAAACAGATCCCATTTACAATTGCACCAAGAACCATAAAATATCTAGGAATAAACCTAACCAAAGGTATGAAAGAGCTGTATGCTGAAAACTTATGAAGTAAATTGAAGAAGACATAAAGAAATGGAAAAACATTCCATGCTTGTGGATTGGAAGAACAAATATTGTTAAAATGTCAATGCTACCCAAAGCAATCTATAAATCCAATGCAATCCCAATCAAAACTGCACTGGCATTTTTCTGAAAAATAGAATAAACAATCCTAAAATTTGTATGGAACCACAAAAGACTTCAAATAGCCAAAGTTATGTTGAAAAAGAAAACCAAAGTGGGGGGCATCCCAATCCCAGACTTTAGCCTCTACTACAAAGCTGTAATCATCAATACAGGATGGTACTGGCACAAGAACAGACACAGAGACCAATGGAATACAATAAACAACCAAGAATTGGACCCACAAATGTATGGCTAACTAATATTTGACAAAGCAGTAAAGAGTATCCAATGGAAAAAAGATGGTGCTGGGAGAACTGGACAGCAACGTGCAGAAGAATGAAACTGCACCACTTTCTTATACCATACAGAAAAATAAACTCAAAATGAATGAAAGACCTAAATGCGAGACAGGAAACCATCAAAACCCTAGAGGAAAAAACAAGCAACAACCTCTTTGACCTCAGCCACAGCAGTTTCTTGCTTGACACATCTCCGAAGGCAAGGGAATAAAAGCAAAAATAAACTTTTAGGACCTCATCCAAATAAAAAGCTTCTGTACAGCAAAGGAAACAATCAACAAAACTAAAAGGCAACCAATGGAATGGGAGAAGATATTTGCAAATGGCAGATCAGATAAAGGGTTAGTGTCCAGAATCTATAAATAAGTAAATAAATAATCCAGTAAAGAAAGGGGCAGAAGACATGAATAGATAGACACTTTTCCATAGAAGACATCCAGAAGGCCAAAAGACACATGAAAAGATACTCAATATCACTCATTATTAGGGAAGTACAAATCAAAACCACACTGGGATACCACCTCACACCGGTCAGAGTGGCTAAAATTAACAACTCAGGAAACAACAAATGTTGGCAAGGAAGTGAATAAATGAGGACCCTCTTGCACTGTTGGTGGGAATGCACACTGGTATAGCCGCTCTGGAAAACAGTGTGGAGGTTCCTCAAAAATTAAAAATAGAACTACCCTACAACCAGCAATAGGGCTACTAGGAATTTATCCAAAAGATACAGGAGTGCTGATTCATAAGGGCACATGTACCCCAATGTTTATAGCAGCACTTTCAACAGTAGCCAAATTTTGAAAAGAGCCCAAATTCCATCAACTGTTGAATGGATAAAGAAGATGTGGTTTATATACACTGGAATCCTACTTGGCAATGAGAAAGAATGAAATCCTGCCATTTGCAACAATGTGGATGGATCTGGAGGGTATTATGCTAAATGAAAGAAGTCAGTCAGAAAAAGACAGATATCATATCTTTTCACTCATATGTGGAACTTGAGAAACTTAATGGAGGACCATGGGGGAGGGGAAGGGGAAAAATAGTTTCAAACAGAGAGGAAGGCAAACCGTAAGAGACTGTTGAATGCAGAGAACAAACTGAGGGTCGATGGGGGGGTCGAAGGAGGGGGAAATGGGTGATGGGCATTGAGGAGGGCACTTGCTGGGATGAGTACTAGGTGTTATATGTAAGCAATGAATCATGGGAATCTACCCCCAAAACCAAGAGCACACTATATACACTGAATGATAGCTAATTTGACAATAAATTAAAAGGAAAAGAAGAGAAGAGAAAAGAATAAGAAAAAAATCCTAAATAGCTATTTTTTTCCAGGTACTATGCAGGGATTAACAAATAACAAAGATATATACAATCATATTGCAACTTATAGTAAGGAATGGGAAGGAGAATTGGGTGATGTGGTAAGCAGAATTCTAAGATGGCTCCCATGATTCCTATCCCTGGAGTACACATTCTGTATAACTCCCTCCCCTTCAATGGAACCAATGAATATAATGGTTTATCACTCCCATGATTAGGTACTAACTGGCTGAGTTTAAATTAGTGAAAAGAGAGGCTGTCCTGGATTGTCTGACTTTGTCAGGTGAGATCTTCATTAATCATCAAGGGTATGCTTCTTCTGTTGGACTAGAAGAAAGTAAGCAGCCATGTTGTGATCTTCCTGTGGGGGTCACATGGCAGGGAACTGTGATCAACCTCTTGATGCTGACAGCAGTCCTGGCTGACCATCAAGAAACTAAGAGGTTCAGTCCTAAAACTGCAAGGAGATGAATTTTGCCAACAGCCAGTAAGCTTAAAAGAGAACCCTGAGCCTCAAAAAAGAATCATAGCCCCAGCCAATTCCTTGATTTAAGCTTGGTGAGATTCTGAGCAGAGGTTTCAGCTAACCTATATTGAATTCCTGACCCATGGAAACTGTGATGTAATAAGTCTGTGCTGCTTAAATTCCTAAATTTATGTTAATTTTTTATGCAGCAAGGGAAATCCAATATAGCTGGTATTAGTTTTGGGTGATCCAACACTAGTCACTGATAAGGAACACTATATCTCATTAAGATGTGAGGCTCCATTTAACCACAATTTTGGACTTCATGCTGTATTACAAAGCTGTAATCATCAAGACAGTGTGGGTCTGTCACATAAACAGACACATAGATCAATGTAACAGAACAGAGAATCCAGAAATGAACCCATATATGTATGGCCAAATAATCTTTGACAAAGCAAGAAAGACTATCCAATGGAAACAAAATGACAGTCTCTTCAGCAAATGGTGTTCAGAAAACTGGACTGTAACATGCAAAAAAAATGAAACCGGATCACTTTCTTACACCATGCACAAAAATAAACTGAAAATGGATGAAAGACCTAAACATAAGACAGGAAGCCATTAAAATCCTAGAGTAGAAAAAAGGCAAAAACCTCTTTGACCTCAGCCACAGCAACTTCTTATGTGACATGTCTCTGGAGGCAAAGGAAACAAAAGCAAAAATGAACTATTAGGACCTCATAAAGATAAAAAGCTTCTGTACAGTGAAGGAAACAATCAACAAAACAAAAAGGCAACCGATGGAATGAGAGAAGATATTTGNCCTAGAGGAAAAAACAAGCAACAACCTCTTTGACCTCAGCCACAGCAGTTTCTTGCTTGACACATCTCCGAAGGCAAGGGAATAAAAGCAAAAATAAACTTTTGGGACCTCATCCNTCTATAAAGAACTTATCAAACTCAACAGCCAAAAATCAAATAATCCAGTGAAGAAATGGGCAAAAGACATGAATAGACACTTTTTCAAGAAGACATCCAGGTGTCCGATAGACGCATGAAAAAATAATCAACATTACTCATCAGCAGGGAAACACAAATCAAAACTACAATGAGATATCACCTCACAGAGGTCAGAGTGGCTAAAAATTAACAACTCAGGCAACAACAGATGTTGGCAAGGATGTGGAGAAAGAGAAACCCTTTTGCACTGCTGGTGGGAATGCAAACTGGTATAGCCACTCTGGAAAACAGTATGGAGGTTCCTCAAAAAATTAAATAGAATACCCTAAAACCCAGTAATTGTACTACTAGGTATTTATCCAAAGGATATAGGAGTGCTGATTCAAAGGGGTACATGTTCCCCAATGTTTATTATATAGCACTATCAAAAATAGCCAAATTATGGAAAAAGCCCAAATGTCCATCAACTGATGAATAGATAAAGAAGATGTGGTATATACACAATGGAATACTACTTGGCAATCAAAAAGAATGAAATCTTGCCATTTGCAACAAAGTGGATGGAACTAGAGTGTACTATGCTAAGTGAAATTAGTCAGTCAGAGAAAGACATGTGTCATATGACTTCAGTCATGTAGAATTTAAGATACAAAACAGGTGAACATAAAGGAAAGGAAGCAAAACTAATATAAAAACAGGGAGGGAGACAAAACATAAGAAACTCTTAAATACAGAGAACGAACTAAGGGTTGCTGGAGGGGTTTTTGCTGGGGGGATGGGCTAAATGGACAAGGGACATTGAGGAGGGCACTTGTTGGGATGAGCACTGGGTATTATATATAGGTGATGAATCACTGAATTCTACTTAAATCATTATTGCACTATATGCTAGCTAACTTGAATGTAAATTTAAAAGAGAGAATGAGATGGGGCATCTGGTTGGCTCAGTCAGTTAAGCGTCCAACTTCGGCTCAGGTCATGATCTCACAGTTCGTGAGTTCAAGCCCCGCATTGGGCTCTATGCTGACAGCCAGCTCAGAGCCTGGAGCCTGTTTCAGATTCTGTACCTCCCTCTCTCTCTGCCCCTCCCCTGCTCACGCTGTCTCTCCTTCTTTCTCTGAGAAATAAATAAAACATTAAAAAAATTTTTTTAATTAAGAAAATAAAAGAACAAGAGAGAGATGTTAAAAACATGGATGAACATACGAAAAGGGAAGCAAAAATAAGATAAAAACAGAGAGAGAAACAAAGCATAAGAGACTCGTAAATACAGAGAACAAACTGAAGGTTGCTGGAAGGGTGTTGGGTGGTGGGATGCGCTAAATGGACAAGGGGAGTTGAGGAAGGCACGTATTGGGATGAGCACTGGGTATTATATGTAAGTGATGAATAACTAAATTCTATTCCTGAAGTCATTTTTACACCATATGTTAACTAACTTGGATTTAAAACAAAAATAAATTAAAACAAACAAAAAAACAAACAAAGAACATGTGTGGCCCCATGAGTGGAGGATTGTAGCCAAAATGAAGCAGGGCTCCTAATGAGAATGAGAAGCTTCAGGACTATCAAGTTCCTTTGCTCTCTGTCTATAATTAATTATAAGGTAGCTTTGTGAATTTAGTTTCCTGGGACCTGGTTCAAACACTGGTTTGAACAAGGCACATGAGAATAAATCTAGACTTTGAGGTACCGAAAGCAGAGAAGGGAATTGATTGGGAGAAATCAACTTAACCCTTCTGGTAATTTGCCGCATTAATGTTGATGGTCAAGTGTTGAATTTTCATGAGCTTCCCAGGTCTTCTTGGAGGCTTGGCAGACAATGTATACTAACCAACTGATTTAAAACAGATAAATTTAAACCTTGTTGGCTTAACACAAAAGAAAGTTATTTCTCCCACACTTATAAGTCTTCTACCTGGTCTTTTAGATGTGACTTTCATCTTGTGACTTTGACCTTCTCTAGTGACTCACAGTCTTCTGTATTAAGCCAGCAGATATGGAAAAAGAAAGGGTGAGGAGTAAAAGGAAGTTTCTATAGGCCCTGTCTTTTTTTTTTTTTTAATATTTTTATTTATTTCTAGGAGAGAGAGAGAGAGAGACAGCATGAGCAGGGGAGGGTCAGAGAGAGAGGGAGACACAGACTCTGAAATAGGCTCCAGGCTCTGAGCTGGCAGTCAGCACAGAGCCCGATGCCGGGCTCGAACCCACGAACCGCGAGATCATGACCTAAGCAAAAGTTGGACGCTTAACCGACTAAGCCACCCAGGCGCCCCACTATAGGCCCTGTCTTGAAGTGGTGTACATCACTTCCACACACATTCCACTGGCCCAAACACAGTCACTGAGTGGCTGGGAAGTGTGGTCCCAGCAACACTCTACATTGTAGGAAGGGAGCAAGAGTATTCAGTGGTCAGATAGCTGTATCTCTCACAGGGAATTTTGAGATTTACCAAGGGGTTCCAAAACTGCAGAATCAAAATTTCTGCACAAGAGGGATCAAAGGTTAACTTGTAATTGGGGCATGCAAATTCTGGTTTAGAAGAGAAATGATCTATGGAAAAAAACAGACTCAGGGTCCTTGAGTTCTGTCCTTGGCCATGGGTATGAGTTAATAGCATAGTCATAAAAGAAGAAATAGGTATAACAGAGGTAAGGTGAGTATATATGTCTACCTTGCCAAAAGTTTCCAGAAGAAAAATAAATTTGCAGCTGTTGAAATATGATCATCAAAAAGTACCTGAAATCAATTATACAAACTGTGAAACCTAAGCCATAATTATGCAATGAGGTATAAAGCTCACATTTTAGAAAATTTCTAAGAGGAAAATTATAGGCTGGTGTGCCAAGAGAAATAAAGCATGTATATCCTTTCAAACAAAGAAATTAGAATGTTGTTTTCCATCTTCTGTGAGCCTTGTTTTGGTAAGTCAATGACAAACCCCAAGGTTTGGTAACCCTTACTGGAAATGAGATGAAAGTTTGGCCCATGAACAGATGGGCTATCTCTGACCTTGTGCCTATTTCCATGGACCCACTTCTTCTGTTGTTCTGCTTGAGTTCCCAGGCTCCAGCTTTCTTTCTTTCTGTGGTATATTCTGCCTTGCAGCAAGGTGAGTTGCAGTCATTTGTTGTTGATGATGATGATGATGATGTTCCTCCTAAACAAAAAGAGGTAAATTAAAAGATACTTTCGGAAGCACCATACTAAAACCCCATAGCTATCAAGAACTTTATACTGTAGTTCTCTAGATGCCATTTTTGACCAAACTTCTATCTCCTCCATGATCTGTTCTTTTCACTAAAACTCTAAAATTCACTCAATATGTCATTCCATACTGTCTAAATCTGCATAATCCAATATGGCATCCACTAACCACATAGAGGTACTGAGTGCTTGTAATATGGCTTGTCTGAACTGAGATGCACTATGGGTATAAAATATACACTGGAGTTTGAAGACTTAGTATGAAATGAGGAACCTCACATACTTCACTTTCCATTTTTATATTAATTAATGCTGAAATAACATTTTAGATATATTGGGTAAAAATAATACTTCATTGAAATTAATTTCACCATTTTATGTTTTTAATGTGCTGTTAGGAAATTTAAAATTACATGCCATATTTGATTTTTAAGGAAGAGAAGTAGTCTATAGTTCTCTAATAACTGTATTGTGTGTGTGTGTGTGTAGAGACTTGTGCCTTCAACTAAATTGTAAGCTCTTTGAGGGTAAGAACTATGTCATATACTTTTTTATATGCCCTGTTATACTCAGTAGAATCCACAGTAGTAGCAAATTCTTCAGGAATTTGAAGACTTTCTTGCTCATTCTAGCATTTTATGCCAAACAATTGGCAGTGGCTGTGCCTGGGGACCCACTAGAATGTGGGGAGGGAGGTAGGGCAGGTCTGAGGGGAGTCTCAATGTAGAGCAGCCAGGATATGAAGGACCTCCATGGGCTCCTGTGGGCAAGAAAAGTTTCTCTCGGAAACAGCCTGTCCAGGCACTCATTGTCCAGAGACTTTGGAGCTGTCTGATAGTTCTGCTAATCATTCACCACCTTTGACTTCCTTCTCGGCTACTTGTGGGCAGTGTCTGGTTTGGGATAGGTGATTCCTACCTTCAAAGTCTGAGATCAGGATGTCCATGTTTTAATGAACAACATGTAGTGCTGGTGCCTGGCCAAGATGGGGGCCTGAGCATCCCAGATGGGACCCTCAATGGGGCTACTTGTCCTCATATGTGCCACTTTCAACCTTGCACTTCCAACCTTGCTGATGGGTCAGTGCTGTCAATCTCCCTTCTTCTCTGACCACTGGCAACCAACTTACAGCTGCCAGAAACAACTGGGGAGATGAGTGTGGGAGCTGGCCTGAACTCTGCTGCCCTCATTTCATTTGGACCACAGCCTTGAAGTATGAGAAGCAACATTAAAAGTGACTAAATGCAGTTGCCTGAGGCCTGTGGACCATGCACACACCAGCCCACCCCTCCTGTTACTTAGGGGAGTGATGAACTCTGTGTTTCTCCCAGAGCAAATCCAAAAACCAAAGAGAATCCCTGGGGTCCTCTCCTCCCTTACCTCAGAAGTGTCACTGAGCTTTGCCCTTTGGATCTCCTCCCTCTGAGCATTGAGGTCTACCGTGCTCCCCAAGCTTTTTGTTAATTCAAAAGAGATAAAGAGACAGTAGATAAATATGTTCACTTCTGTGACAACATGCATGATCTTTTACTTTCACATCAATAGAAAGTTAAGTTCAACATTCAATTTTTTTTTCACATAAGAGGTATGACATCCAGCAAATAAAGAGAGAACCGGAATTAGAACCCAGATTTATGACTTCCAGTCAATGCATTTTCCACTTCCTTAGGTTGCCTTCTTAAAACTGCATTTGTATACCTCAATGGTGGCAATGGTCACCTCCAGATTATAGAGTTAAAGATCATTTTTAAAAATATTTTTAAAATATTTATTTTTGAGACAGAGAGAGAGCATGAGCAGGGGAAGGGCAGAGAGCAAGGGAGACACAGAATCCGAAGTAGGCTCATCAACCACAAGATCATGACCTGAGCCGAAGTTGGATGCTCAACTGACTGAGCCACCCATGCACCCCAAGATCATTTTTAAAATTGTTCTTTTTGCTTATATATTTACATGATTTTTCTAAAATGACTATACATTAATTGAAAAAAGTCTAAAACTAAATTTTAAAATAAGCAAATTCCTTAATAAGCAGAATTAAGCTTTGTTCTTCCAACTTGCCTTCATGCTGAAATCTTAATCCTGCCAAATCTCTCAATAGTAAGAAGCAATCTGAATTATTGCCATTCTCAAGAGCAAAGAGAGAGAGATATTTAATTTTTCTGGAATTAAGTGCACTTGAGAAAGACTAAGTATTTGGATGGGGTGAGGGCTCAGAAGCAATGCTATGACCTGGGTGAAAATTCACCTCCTCTCTTCTAGAGGTGCTATCGGCATACCGGTGCTGCCTCTCTTCCCCCATGACATTGCTTGTACTGTGAGGAGTGATGATTATGCAGAAGACTGTGATGTCAACATGGTTCATGCTGAGTGATGGACTTCCTCTCCCAACCCCCACCCCCGCCACCTTTGCCTTAGTACAATTGCCACACTCCGAAAAACTCCTATTTCAGTACCTCCTGCAATAAACCCAACACCATGTGTGGGTCTAGGGCATGCCTCACATTCCCTGTACCTTTTTCTCCACCATCCTCTCTGCCTTATACTCAGCTTCCTGTTACCCAATACCTATGACTCTGTCTTGTGAGGTGCATTAGACACTAGTGTAGTAACAGATAAATGAAGCGGATGGGCTAATTCACATTAAAATACAAATGACCAACACCAACTCACTAGAGTCACACATTCATTGGTATCTGCATTTGAAGAATTATACCTCATTCCCTTGTATCAGTTAAGAATGAATCAAGGGTTGCATAGGAGCACATGTACCCCAATGTTCATAGCAGCACTCTCCACAATAGCTAAAACATGGAAAGAGCCTAAGTGTCCATCAACAGATGAATGGATCAAGAAGATGTGATTTATCTATACCATGGAATACTACATGGCAATGAGAAACAATGAAATCTGGCCATGTGTAGCAACATGGATGGACCTTGAGGGTGTTATGCTGAGCGAAATAAGTCAGGCACAGAAGGACAAATATCATATGTTTGCACGTATAGGAGGATTAGGAGGAACTTGACGGAGGAACAAGGGGGAGAAGAAGGGCGGAAATGGTGGGGGAAAGGGAGAGAGGCAAACCATGAGAGACTCTTGAATGCTGACAAAAACTGAGGACTGATGGATGTGGGGGGGAGGGGGATGGGCATGGAGGAGGACACTTGTGGGGATGAGCACTGAGTGTTATGTGGAAACTAATTTGACAATAAACTATTAAAAAAAATAAAAAAAAAGAATGAATCAGGGGAGCAAAGTAGTATGAAATATGATTTTCTTATGGCTATTAGACCGTATACATTCGTATTGAAGAAGTCTATGGGAGGCTGTGGCCTTTCTGCTATGTGATAAGGTCTGAGATCATTTCAGGTCAATATGGCAGCAGTCAGGAAGAAGTATATTGCAGGAAGTTAGGGAATATCAAGGACAAACCAAAATGGATGAGAACAAAATTGAGTCTGTATGTGCCTCTCACCACCTCATACTTCAGTGGCAAGTGACCTGCAGAAGAAGCTGGTGCCCTTGACATGAAGAGAAGCTGAGGAAGCTATAGGCCTGGTTGCTGCCCATGCCGAGGAGATGGGTCCACAGATCAATAACAGAACACATGAGCTATGTGGCACCTGGCACTCTACACACTCCCACCTTCTGATTCTCATGTAAATCTCTCCTATAGCCAACCCAACATGGAACTGTCTATAAGGAAGCAAATTCTGGGAAATATGGCTTAAGCTTAGTTAGGATAACACACTACAAAACCACCACAATCCCTGAAAATTGATATGAAAAGATAGATTTTCAGATCCATTTATTGGCCAGTTGAGATGTTGAAGTAGAGATGTGGGTATGGATGGAGATCTGAAGAGGAGGAGGAGGTGAAGGAAGCTTTCTTAGTGATCTTTGGAATGTGTATTTAAGAGACAGAAAAGCCAGATAGACACTAGGTATATATTATATGGTCACATATCCAAATGTTTCTAAATATATGTGTCCAGAAAGAAAACCTTACAATTGGAACAGAGTTATGTCTGAGAACAACTGAAGAATACTATAGGGTTTGTGAGTGCCCAGGCTTCCTGAGGATACCACAGCAACCCCTACCCCCATCCCATACTCCTCTCTTTGTTTGAGTGCTTGGAAACACAAGGGGAAGAAAGCCATGGGAGAAAGGGACAGGTGTGAACAGAAGTGCCTCAAGGGCCATAGACAGGAGCTAAAATCATATTCACAAGTGTTCTTCTTTGACATAAATCAGTTAGTTCTCAATGTTCCAGAATGGAATGGAATAATGAGGCTTTACTTCACCAAATCTGTAGGCTTGTTTCAAGGAACATTTCCTCTGTGTGGGAGCAGTGGGTGGGGCAAGATGATAAAAGTTGGTGGAAGGCAATTCTTTCCAAAGCCCAGACCTTGAAGTGGCCCCAGAAGTTGTGGACTTGCCCAAAATTTGCTCTTCTCTCCTTTGTTAGACAGATCTGTGTAGCTCAATGGGAACCTTTATTGGTCATGTGTACCCAGGGCTGTTTCTAATCTCATATGGACTGTGTCAGGCAATAGTAATCTCCAAAGCTATGATATTCAAAGACTCTCTCCTGGATCCTTCATGCCATCCTCGGAATAACAGAAGATGGGCCAGGCTGTGGAAAATATCCTATGGAGGTTTGCTGAAGATGTTGGCGGGCTCCATTTTGATAGCTTATGAGATCAGCTGCATTAAAGGAGGGTTGATACTGATGAACAGAGAGCTGCCACCAAGATTTATGTACCCCAAAGAGTGGCAGCACCTCACTATGTTCACCCTCCTTACGCTCAATGGCTGTGTAGATATCATGAGCAAGAACTTGCTACCTCAGAGGTGTGTGGTCCTAGAGAAAGGTACCTTGGTCCTGACCCTCTATGTGCTCCTGTTGTTGTTGTCGTCACATGTCCAGGACTCAACAGGGATAGAGCTTCAGATTCATTATCTGCTCATCGTGGTGGTGTTCCTGTTGATGCTGGTATTGACCATACAGCTGTGGACTCCTGACACATTTCACCTCTTGCTAATTGAGACTTTTCTGTTCCTGATGATGGGCTCCTGGCTGATACAGGGAGGCTTTATTCTGTACAGACCAGTCACTGGCTACCCATGGCAGGATGATGACATCAGTGACATCATGTTTATCACCACCTTCTTCTGTTGGCATGTGATGATCAATGCTTTGTGTCTGCTGGGAATCTATGGAATCTCTTCCTTGTGGCATTGTTGTTACCGTCCCAGCTTGAAGCTGGTGGGATCCAAAGAAACTCCATGTCACAGGGGCACTGTAGGACCCCTCTACAAATTGCTGCGGGAAGTGGAACAGTCAGAGAAAGAGGACCAGGCTCTTCTCCTTTCAAGGAGCTCTTCCTGAGACAGGGCCTAGAATGCCTGGCACATTGTCCACCCATCTTCCTCCTTGTGTGTTCACTCAGACAGTGCACTGTAGCCTTTTTGGTCCCCAGTGAAGGTAATGGCCATGAAGGAGAGCAGTTAGTCTCCATCTGCTGGTACATCTCCTGCCCTTGAACTTCTCATTGCTGAAGAGATGAGGAGAGAGGAACTTAAGAGATGCTGATGGGATTGGTGGGTGGTAGGGAGAGCACCAGCGGAGTAGGTAAATGTGTGAGAAAAGCCATGGGGGCAGAAGATGCAATCAAAGGGAGGCCTTCAAATGGACAGCAGTGTCCAGCAGTCATGCTGTCACCAGTGACTTCTCCAGACACAAGTGATTGCCTTTTACCTGAAAGTATAATGATTTCTTGCAATTCAAAACTGGAATCATTCAAGTCTTATCCTGATAAAGAAAAGTGAGTACTTCAGGTTCAGAGCTCACTAAAGTTGCTCTGCCATGTGGAAGTAATATAAACAGAATTTATCATTAATTTATACTGGTTGAAATTATTTTTATATCCCCTTCCCATTTTTAATGATTGCCTTCATTTCAAATCCAAATTAATAAAGTGAGACTTTATTAATGCTTTAATATGGCAACAGTTCACATGTGAAATATTCAAATATAGAATTCAAGTGCTCAGTGCTTTTCCAACTTCATATTTTACTACTCCTATTCCCACCGAAGTTTATCTATTTCACGATCACCAATTTTGCACATGTAGTTTCCTAGTGTGTATCCTTGGGTCTTTGCAAGTTTCAGTCCCTTGCATCTTACAGAAAGCCATCAGACAATCACAGTTTTACCCTGTTTTTTGATACCCAGCATAAAACCCACCTTCACTCTCACCCCACTGAGCTCCCCAAAGGGGGCCTTCTCCAAGCTCTTACTGACCCCTTTGTTCTGGAATTCATAGGTGTGTATAATAAACCTGCTTTGTTAAATTGCCCCTGCAGCTGATACACTGTGCTTTGTACTCTCTTTGAAATAATTTCTTTTGGGTAAGTTTTTCCTCACCACCTAAAGCATAGACTCCTAAAGGGTAAGGACTTTACGGTATCCAAGTTACATAATTTCCTATGTATGTCCCAAAATGTAGTATAAGTGATGCATAATAAAGGCTTATTTGGGGGCCCCTGGGTGGCTCAGTCGGTTAAGCATCCAACTTCAGCTCAGGTCATGATCTCATAGTTCATGGGTTCAAGCCCCACATCGGGCTCTGTGCTGACAGCCAGGTCAGAGGCTGCAGCCTGCTTCGGATTCTGTGTCTCCCTCTCTCTCTGACCCTCCCCTGCTCATGCTCTGTCTCTCCCTCTCGCAGAAATAAATAAAACATTAAAAATTTTTTTAAAAATAAAGGCTTATTTGCTTCCAGAATCTCTGCCTACCCATGTTCCTTCTAAATGTGTTTCAGCACAGGTCCAAGATTCTGTGTCTCCAAGCTTGAGTCATCTCCTTAGTAATGACTCCACTTTCTTCCTCATTCCTGGGAAAACAAAATCCACCAACCTATTTCTGAATTGTTTACTCTGTTAGTGCTTTTTAATCTGTAAGGAACTTCCAGAAAACAAACTCAGCAGGTTGACTTACTCAAGTCTTACAGCTGGTACAAGGAAAGACAGGAATTTGAGTGCAGGTATGTTTGACTCAAGCCAGTAACTGTCCTCTGGGTCACAGTGACTTTGCTAATGGCAATGGTAAAGGAAGTGATCCTCAAATTGAAATTTTTTTAATTTTTTAAAATATTGATTTATTTTTGAAGAAGAGAGAGACAGAGTGTGAGCAGAGGAGGGGCAGAGAGAGAGGGAGACACAGAAACCGAAGTAGGCTCCAGGCTCTGAGCTGTCAGCTTGACCTCATGAGCCATGAGATCATGACCTGAGCCAAAATCGGGTGCTTAACCAACTGAGCCACCCAGGTGCTCCAAATTGAAATTGTTTTAAAAAACAAGAAAGAGGAAAAGGGAGGGATGGAGGAAGGACAAATGGCCACCCAGAAGGCCCAGCTAGAAAAATGTGGCACATGAACATACTCTAGACGTCTCCTACAGAGCATGTCTCTGTCAGACTTTCTGCCCACCACCCAATACCTGTAAGGCCACAAGTCTAAACCAAACTGACTCCATGACAGGCTTTAAGTTTCCCCTCTAAACTAGAAGGCCTGAGTTTCAGCTTCCCCGAAACTATCAGGTAGTTACACATTGCCCAAGGCAGGAGTAACCACCCTTGCAACACCCAATCAGGAAAGGCCAGCGACCACCCTCCACATTGTTAAGGGAGAGAGGCCTGGAGATAGAAACTATAGATAGGACCCTGTTACCTAATGTTAAAGTTAATCTGTTAGTCGCTGAACAAGACCCTAGGCTCGCTCTGTGATTGGTTGAATTTAAACGTACTCTAAATGTTGTAATTGGATCCCGCCAAAAGTAACGAATACTCTAGGCAATGTGTATGGTCAAACCCGCTGTCAATGATGTTGAATAATTATGATTGGATCACTGTTCCCATGTCACCACTTCTGTAACTCCCCAGTCTCAAACCCCATAAAAACCCTACTCTGCCCTTGTTGGGGGCTCTCAGCATGGATCCATGCGCTGGTGAAGTCTGTGAGTCCGAGGTTAAGCCCGTAATAAAGCCCTTTGCCTTTGCATGCGTGACTCGGTCTCCCTGGTGGTCTCTGGTCGGTGAGGATACCGCGATCTGGGTATAACATACCCTTACCCCAGCCTCCCCTGGGATTAAAAGTCTGGCAGACTCAACTTCTGGCTGGGTCTTAAATTTCTGGGCTCAGATCCGAGTAAGGGCTGAGGATAAGATTTGTTTGTAACCACATTTTCTGGTCCTCTCCATTTCCCCCTTTAACTCTTGGGTGCTACACGCTTTTCAGTTACCCTTCTTGGGGGACTTTCTCTTTACCTCTTCTACACACTGGTGGGAGATGATGAAAAAGCACAAAATACTGTTAAGCTGCTCTTTTCTAGTCATTTGAAGCCTAATTTTATAATAAACAAATGTCTGGTAATCAGTTGATACTCCCAAAATAGATTCTCTTAAATATCCATTGTAGGTAATAAATGTGCATGTTATTAATTTACTATATTTGAGATATAACACAGAGGCTCTCCCCTTGAAGGCCAGCGAGGAAAAAAAAATTCCCACTCTTAAGCTTGGGAGAGATGTTTGTAATTCTCAAATGTTACACCAGAGAGCGCTACGTTCACACCACCCCAGCCAAGCCTCTGGCTCTCCAACCAGGTAAACAAGTCTTCTCAGAACTGGTTTAAAAGGGGGTGGGGGGGCGAAGGGAAAGGAGGTCAGGAAAAACAAAACTAAGTTTAACTATTGCCCAAGCATCCAGACAACGTATCTCAGGGTTGTTTGTTTCTCATTAAAATTTGGCATGTGAATGTGAAGTAAACAGGGATTCCAGTCAACTAATAGGTTAGAGGGTGAGGGAAGCAGGACTGTGGATCCAGTTGAGGACATCTCTGGGAAGGGAACCAACTAAAGGACACACTCTGGTCTGTGCAATATATATATACATATATATATATAAATATATATGTATATATAAATATATATGTATATANCAATGTTAAATTTCCTAAGCTTTTAAAATTAAGCTTCACAAATGTTCTAATCAATCCAGAGAACAAAGAGAGATCCATCCATATATTGGGAATAAGGAACAAGATTTATCTATGAAATTTCCAGATTCACAAAATAATGAAACTGGGGACAGATGATTAAATATGCAAAATGATCTCCAAAGATTCCTTTAAAGAGAACCTGACATAAAGCATTTACTTTTTTTTTTTCCTGGTCATCTAGTTATTCCCAAAGAGTATATTGAATGTCTACCATATGGAAGGCACTGAGTGAGCCCCAATGTAGAATTCAGAGGTAAACTGGTCAGTCCCCTCACTGAGTCCTTTCCTTAATGGGGACAAGAGAGATTGCAGTGTTGCAGTGGTGGTGGCCCAGGAATGCACTAGCCGAGAGGCCTGAGGACACTGGAGGAAGGGAAACACAAAATGCTCTCAAGGGAGTTCCACCTGGGAAATGTATTAGGCTGCCCAAAGGTGACTTCAGCAAGCGACTACATGTGATAGCAGCCTCTCTCAGCCTCCTCATCTGGTAGAAAGATGTGCAGACTAGTTCTAGAATTACACGGATTCAATTTTCTCAGCAAGGCTTATTTTCCCGTTGTTAGCTACGATGAACTTAATTCTTCCCAGCTCCCCCAGTTTCCTACTTGAGTCAACATTTAGGGTAAGGCTCAAACACACTTAAGCTTCCGTCGCTTCCGTCATAACACACAATTTGGGAAATGGAGTGTTCCCTATATTCAAATGATTTTGAGGGGCCTTCAAAAAAACGCCTATTAGGCTAAAAAACTGCTTAAATTTGAACTTCTAATTTCCTATCCTGCGCTTAAGAATATCAAACAATCAGAAAGGACATAAAGAACAATTCTTTTGTGTTCCACGTTCGGTACTGAATTGAGGTAAAACCTGGCCTTTCCTTCTTTCATTATATACGTGAAACTGGAAAGCTTGGCCAACAGTAGTTTCTCCCCAAAATTTGGTTTACAAGTAATGACATCAACTTCCAAGGCTGTTTCTTTTTTGTTTTTGTGGTTTTGTTTTATTTTGGTTTCAAGGTTATATTATGGTCTATTCTTTGGGAAAGAACTGGTGTTGGCTTACTTATAAAAAAAAAAAAAAAGAATTTACAATTCTGGGTTGGGTTTCCAGGGTGTTCCTCAAGCCTGGGTCTCAGCTATGTTTCTTTAGCCTGAGCTAAGAGTTTTGTTGAATGTCTATTGAAATCATTCAAATATAGGGAAACTCCATTTCCCAAACTGCCTGTTATGGTTGAAGGTTTGATTAGGTTTGAGCCCTACGCCAATCTTGTCTGTAACGAGTGCAAGACAACCACACAGGCCCTAGAAAGGCACTTCCAAATCACTCGATTGAGAACTTCACAACTTGCAGAGTGAGAATGGGTCCTTTAGAAGAGACAGAAAGAAACTGAGAGAAGAACTCACAGGTAAAGCCTACCCAAGCCAAAGCCTTTACTGCAGGTAGAGAACAACACTGAAGAAATGCTTTCAGTGCCCAGCCCTTTCTGCAGATTTGGAACAATTTTTACCTGTAATACTGCTCTCCCATTCCACTCACCTGTTGGATGCAACTACCCTATTCTAATAGAGAAAATCCAGACTGCAAAGCACAGGTAATAATAGAATGCCCTGTCAGCTTTGATACTGGGTGTACCACGAGATGCAATAGTTCACGGGTTCAAGCATTCTAATGCCCTTTTTATGGAGAGGGTGGAAAATGGGGGCGAGTGGCAATTTAGAGAAGAAGGGGGAAGAGAACAAAGGGCAACAGACAGAACAAAGTCAAACTGAATGGAACAGGCAGTCCTACTTTTAACTTCATTAAAAGTACAATCTGGGTTTCTGGGGGTGAACCAGTTAACTTCGTCTGCTTTTCCTTCCCTCGTACTTTTTTAAGCTTCCCCAATCAGTCCTTGGGCTCCTTTGGGCCCTAATTGGTTTGGTAAGTTTGAGGCTGACCAAGGACAAGGCCTCTTGTTCCCTCCTGAAAGACTCAGTGGTCATGTATTACATTTCTAACCCTCACAAAGTATGCCTCTGGTCACATGAATGGATCAAAGAAAATCCATTTCCATTCTTGGAAAAGCAGCTCAAAGCACATGTTCCCTTGATGGTGCCGCTGTCATTTCTGTGTGATCAACAAACACAATTTATTGAACACTCACTTGGGACACCATTGGAGGATAGAAAGATGAAGGCATAGCTCAAGGAGGTGAAGATACCTAGCAAGTGAAGCAGGTACTCACATAGCAAAACGTAACACCGTAAGTTTTAAAAAATGCATTCGGTTCCTACTATCCCATTTTCTATTATATTTGCCATTTGCATCTCAGATGCTGATGGTGATGAGCCTAGAAGGCTCTGGTTTATGCTTAGGCAGTTTGGCGTCTGAAATTAACATCTTTTAAAATAAAAACATCACCTTTCCTCTTCCCCACCTTACCCTCCCCCTCAACTATTTAAACTCGACTGAGAAAGTTGTACTTCATGGGGAATAAAATAATCCAATCTCTTTGGATTACCTTAACCTTATTATTGTTTTTTAAGTTTACTATATTCATATAGAGTATATGCTATCAGAATTAATCCTTCAATATACAAGGTGGCTGTTACCCTTATTTTGTAGGCAAGAAAACTGTGGTCTCATGTGGCTAAGAAAGCTAACACAAAGCGAGTAAGAAGTAAAGCTCAGATTTGAACCTGTGTTTGTATGACCTGAAGCCCAGCCTTCAACCACCACACCACAATGCTTCAAACGCACTGAAACTTAAAATGGAATCCATCACGTTTGCAAGACTCCTTAACCCAGTGCAGAATGTCACCTGTCTGAAATATACCAAAATCCTGTTTGAGATGAAAGCTGCATCTGTCCTTTAAAGGTGTTACAGTGCCAGACACACTCCGGGATTAGAAGGATGTTGACCAAAGAAGCCAAGTTGTGTGTGTGTGTGTGTGTGTGTGTGTGTGTGGTCACAGGCAACATTTCTTTTTCCATATTTGTGGTACAAAATATAACCACAAGAGCAAACTTCTTCCCTTCCTCTTCCAAAGGCACTGAAGCCTGACTTCTCGGTCTTCAAACAGAAAAATCTCGAAGTCTCAAATACGAGGGATCTTGAAGAGATGCAATAAAAGCTAGACACCCTCAGGTGGTGGATTTTGGACAGTAAAGTAGTCAAGTAAGGAGCACGGTAGCAATGGGAATATCATACGTGTGTATGTCCTGTTGTGTGTGTCTTTCTATACACACATAGTTACCATGCCTCAGTTGACAAGCATCCGTTTTAAGATTGTATTCACATACCTATTTTCCCAACCATCATAGCATGGCTGAGAGGAGGAAGGGGTCCTGACTTTCATTTTCCAGATTAAAAAGGGCACACAAGGGGCACCTGGGTGGCTCAGTTGTTAAGGGTCCAACTCTCGACTCCAGCTCAGGTCATGATCTCGCCGTTTATGGAGTCTGAGCCCTGCATGGGGCTCTGTGCTGGCAGGGCAGAGCCTGCTTGGGATTCTCTCTCTCTCCCCATCGGTTTATCCCCCACTGTGCCTGTTCTAAATAAATAAATAAACTTTTTTTTTTTTAAAAGGCACAAGAACTTACTTGAAAAACAAAAAGCAAAGCATTATTCTGAAAATTCTAAAATGCTGACGTACCCTGAGCTTCAAAGGAGGCATGAGAAGACCTCACTTTGCTTTCAGCTGCCCTCCGGGGAACAGCTTGCACACAGACTTTCAAATCTGGCGGGCAGCTCTACAGTTGCTCTCTTGCACCGCTTTATTTGCAGATGAGGAAACCCAGGCCCAGAGAGCCGCCGAGAGACTGGTCTCAGGAGTGACAGGCGGAATCGGACAGGTCTCCTGACCCTTGCTAGGCCCGCCAGGCTCCTCTCTGGGGAATGGCAGCAGCTCAGCACACTGATTCCAGCCGGGAGAACGCTGACTGTGGTTCGCGTCCCCAGTCCCACCGCGAGGGCCGGCAGCCGCCTCGGCGCCGCGCCTCAAACTGAACGAGCGCGGAGAAGGGACGGCTGGAGGTTCTCTAACAACAAAAGGCAAAATTACGTTCCCGGGGGTCGGAATGTCCTCCGGGAGCCGTGGGGTGTGCGGCACGACCTCGAAAAACACAGGCCTCTAGAGCAAAACTCTTCAACCTAANAGCCGAGAATGGGAGAAGAGCCGAGCATCTGAACAGCACTCCCGGCCTCCTCTCCTCGCCGCATCTCGCTCTCGCGGCCCGCCCGCCCTGCCGCCTGCTCGCAGCCCGGGTAAGCGCGCCGCCGGCCCGGGGACTCGAAGTGCTGCGCGCCGTTCTCCGAGCCACCCGAGTCGCCTGACACCCCCCCTCCCCACCCCTGCCCTGGGGCCCACAGCGGCCCCTTTCTCCTCCCGCCTCTACGGTGCGCCTCTGCCCCCGCGCCCTCCGTGTGCTTTCGTCGCCCGCGCCGCGGCTCCCGGCGACTCTGGGCTGGCGGTTGTGGGGCGCGCTGGTCGCCTGCCTTGGAGGAGGGCGGGGAGTTGTTTTGATCTTTCTTTCGCGGCTCACGGCCCAAAGCGCCGCCCCTGGAGGTCGCTCAGCGAGGCGAGCGGCGGAGCCACTACTCGAGCCCGGCGCTGCGTGTTGTGTGCGCTGTGGATGGAGTGGCCGGGTGGCCCCGTGGGACCCTCGCTCTCTCCTCTGCGGTGGCGGGCCTTGGGGGACCGTCGTGGTCTTGAGGATCTGTAGACGCCTAGCTTGAGGCGAGTGGCAGTGAGCGTCGCCAGTCCTGGGGGCCCTGCACTGTGACTGAACAATGGGGAGAGCCCTGGTCGCGGTGTGGCCAGTTGGAGAGGCCTGGCTCGGCCGAGGCAGCCC
>NW_027529934.1:7918526-7918718 GCF_008692635.1 Crocuta crocuta | reverse complement strand
GGGGCCGGCGCGGCCCCCCCCCCCCCCCCCGGGCCCCCCACCCCCCCTCAGCCTCGGCCCTCGGAGAGATATGGCCCCTTGGGCGAGGTCCTGAGATCCGGACGCGGGCCCGAGGGGCCGGCGCTGACTTTCAGGACCTTAAAGTGGGAAAGGGCTGCTCTCAAAGTGGATTATCCTAACTGCCCGGGGGGC
>NW_027529934.1:7860976-7918516 GCF_008692635.1 Crocuta crocuta | reverse complement strand
AAATCCGCGAAGACCACAAACAACGAAGATGAAGACGACCAGGCGTCGCCCTCCTCGGAGTCCGCCTCCAACTGCTTCGGCTTCGTCACCTACTCCGTGAACTCGGGAGAGAGATCGCGAGTGAAGATTAAGGCCGTGACCCACCAGCCTGCGTATTCCTGCTCGTCCCGGTGCGATCCCGATCGCTCCCAGACCCCTTCTCCGTCTCCCTCTCCGTCTCCCTCGCCCAGAAAGCTCCGGTGCGTGGACCAGCGAGAGCTGGAGAACCCAGAGAGACGCGAACGCCACTCCAAAAGGAGAAGGGCCAGGGAGGGCAACCCCAACAATCCGATTGACTTTCTGTGGCTGGGGTGAGTGAAGAGGCAGAGAGGACGACCCCGGAACCGGCGACAGCTGCAGAAACCGCTAGAAAGTGCAGACTCCCATTTTCACCCCCCAAGCTTGTAAACTCAGCACCTCGGAGGCACCAGTCTGTGACAGTAGACTAGAATGTTGGCATCCAGCTCCTCTCACCGAAAAGAGCGGGAAATCTGGAACGGAGGCTTAAAGGGAGAAAGTGTGGCTTGGTGTTGGAGGTGTAACAGGTTGGGGAGGAAGGCCAGAGACTTGGGTTGTAGCTTTTAGTGGGAGCTGAAGGCAAAAGGTATTGTTCCTTCGGCCTTCAAAGGCAGGGAGGGGGGTGGGGCAGGGATGAGGGGGGTATGTGACCGACCAAGGACCTCTGGAGGAGGTATGCAAAGGTTCTCCAATGCAGGAGACCAGACAAGAGGAGGTTCTGCTCTTCCCCAAGGGAAGGGGTGAGGCTCTTGGAGGGAGAAGCAGTTCTGTTTTCAGCCGGGCAGACCTGGACGGTTGCCCATAGAAACTTAGCCACTGTACTTCAGAAAGTTGCCCAAGTCGTTGGAGGAGAACAATATGTTCCCTTTCCAGTCACTCTGGGCCACTGAGCTGGGAGGGAGGGGTACAACATTTCCTCTTGTGTTGGCGGTTTTCTCCTCTTTCAGAGGCTTTGTGGCAGTGGCTTGCAGTTTATAGTGGGCCTCAGCTTTTGAAAACCCAGATCTTTTTGTTACCCAAGTGGGAATTTCCTCATTTCTTTGAAAAGTTCTCTGGTGGAATCTGAGAATGTCAATCACAAACTTAAATCTGCCTTCCTAAGTGGGAAAAGACCCATGGAAATGATGCCAGTGTGCATCTTAGAATCCAACAGATAAGCTCTTTGGACATCTTGGGGATTGGGAGATTGTAATAGCTGTACTGCTTTTAGGAAGCCCCCCAGCCTTGTAAATCTTCTAGCTCAGCCGCCCTGCCCCTTGTTTCTTCCTACCATGTCAGTGTGTGGTGTGCCTTGTGGAGACGTGGACGAATCTCCAAAGAGGATTTTTCACTGAGATGCTGGCTTGGTTGCAAAGAAAAGGCAAGACTGACCAAGAAACCTTGTGTGGTTTTGTTTTTTGGCTGACCCCCTTCCCCCCATGTCTAAGTAGCAAAAATAAGAGACTTCCCCTACATTGGCTACACTGAGAAAGTAGAGCTTAGTCCTCACAAGTGTAGGTTCTAGCTTGAGGAAACCTATAAGGAGATTTTTGTCTAATATCAAAACTTAAATCTCACTGAAAGCAGAATGAATAAAATGTGCCTTTGAGAGTGTGACTTCCAAAGGGAGGGGATGACCTTCCTCCTGTGACTTTGTGATTTAATCGTCCCTATTGAGTCCTTCTGGTGGAGGATGGAGGGTCCGGTTTGGAGCATGTGATCTTAAGTTTGGTTTTGTTGGTTTTTCTCTGCAGAACAACTTCCACCATGGCCACCTCTGCGAGTTCCCACTTGAACAAAGGCATCAAGCAGGTGTACATGTCCCTGCCTCAGGGCGAGAAAGTCCAAGCTATGTACATATGGGTTGATGGTACTGGAGAAGGCCTGAGATGCAAGACCCGGACCTTGGACAGTGAGCCCAAGTGTATAGAAGGTGAGAGACTGAGCAGACTGGGAACCAGGTGGGGCAGGGGTGGGAGCTGACTGAAACTGAGCTACTAGATTTGGCTACTTTATTATTCTATTTGTAAAGCTTTTATAACGCAGGGTTTTTCAGACTTCATTCAGTCAACTTTAAGCTCCTACACTGCCTCAAAACCTAACAACAATGGACCCCTTTATTGAAAAAGAAACTCGCATGTAAGCCAGCATATTGAAGAAAAAAGATTAAAAGTCTAGTTGGGGCATGAGGGGGGCTGCAGACTTGGCTGACTTAGGCATCCCTACATAGTTGGCTCTAAGGCGTCCCCAAGAACCCGATTTGAAAACCACTGCTCTAACCTGACCATGCCATCTGCTTTACAAACCCTTTGAATACTGTTTCGCACTCTTTATCAGCGAGGTTCTAGATGGAAAGCAAACTCTGTAAAGTGGTTTCTAAATACGACTAGCCATTCATTTGTTTTTAGTTGATGCCACTTTTGGAAATTCTTAAATCACCTGATTGCTTATCACCCTAGGAGCTATTACATGAGTTGTGACCTTCATTTTTCAGTCTAGACCAAGCCATAGCTCTCTTCTTTTTGGAAGGAATCAGAGAAAAAATACCACCTTTTTACCTACTTTTAAGATGGCTTACTCTTTTGATAATATTCACGCAGGAGTGAATGCATGACCATAAAATAAGGTATATATTGTACACCTGCTGTGTGGCAGGTATTAGACAGGCACTGGGGGTACAAGGTAAGAGTCTGGTGTCTTCTGCCTTCAGAGAACTTGTAGTCAACTTGAGAGCTGTAGAAACCAGCTTTTAAAACATAGTAGAGTGGGGTGCCTGGGTGGCTCAGTTGGTTAAGCATCCAACTTTGGGCTCATGTCATGATCTTGCAGTACGTGAGACAGCTCAGAGCCTGGAGCCTGCTTTAGATTCTGTGTCTCCCTCTCTCCCTGTGCCTCCCCTGCTTGCACTGTCTTATAAAAATAAAACATAAAGAACATTTTTTTTAATCTAATTGGGAACGTGGGTAAATGATAATGGGAGCATCCTTGAGTAAGTTATCCTGTTGTCCATTTCCTTATCTATGGAATAAGGATATAACTTGAGCTAGAACAGTCTATAGACACAGTGGGGAGAAAAATTAAAGAAGCAGTACATGTGGCCCGGTGGGTGAATCAGAATCTTTGTTTCTCCTGTTTCAGTTTTTTAACTGATAACTGAGATGTCAGAATAGTTCAGTGTTTATTTTTGAGAGGTGGGCTTAGAGGGGAGAAGACAGAATCCCACACAGCCTCCACCACAGCGTCCTTGCAGACCTGACGCCAGGCTCGAACCCACAAAACCATGAGGTCTTGACCTGAGCTGAAACCAAGAGTGGGACGCTTAACCGACTTAGCCACCCAGGCGCCCCCTCCCCCCGCCCCAGAATATTTCAATTTGTCTCCCTCCTTAGCGAAGATGTCATTCTTGGGTTGTTCTGATGACTTATTTTTCTTGAAGTGATGCAGTGGTGGTACGAACTCACATGGGAAGGACATTAAAGCTCTTGGCACAGTTAATCTAACAATAGAGTTTGCATATTAATGAATCACTGACTTCCTGCGGAAAAAGAGTCTATGTCTTTAGAGATAGAAATGTAAATGAGGGGCTGTACTCTTACCTGAAAAGCCATGCATTTGTAAGTTAATTGTTCCTTCTCTTTTTACCCCAGAGTTGCCAGAGTGGAATTTTGATGGCTCTAGTACTTTTCAGTCTGAAGGCTCCAACAGTGACATGTATCTTGTCCCTGCTGCCATGTTTCGGGACCCTTTCCGCAAGGACCCCAACAAGCTGGTGTTCTGTGAAGTCTTCAAGTATAACCGAAAGCCTGCAGGTGTGTATAGGATAGGTATGGCTATTCATCCCCAATCCATGAGTGTTGTAAAGAGGAGGGACAGGATATTCTAGAATCGGTACTGGGAACACTAGACAGTCTTAGAACTATTCCAGGAGTTGGGGCAATTGGACCTATATCTCCACGCCGAACTGCCTCATTCAAAGAAGGTATGTGGCCCATCTTCCCACGATCCTGTATTTGTTGTATAGAACAGTGAATTCCTTTAAATCTGTTTTCCAGTAGCGTTCTCCCATGACCCAGCCCTCCTGCCTGCCTATACATTTGAAAAAGCTGGATTCTGAAATCAGAATGTTGGGTCTAAATTTTGGATCTGTCACTTACTGGCTATAAAACCTTGTCAAGTGATTTATCGTCATACTTCCTTTCCCTGATTTTAAAGTGGGGGGGTATCCATCTCCTGTCTGGGTTCACCAATAACATAAATGTGCCTCTGGGGTCACTGTAACTGCATTTTTGGTTTTTGCCTGACGAGGCTGTTGATCCCAATTCTTAGCCATTCATCTTTTTAAATTCAGCCGAAGATCCACCACTGTTAGGTCTCCCACTGTGCTTGCAGCAAGTCAAGTAGTGCTTGGGCCTTAACTGCTTTTGTTTTGAGAGGCAGTGTACCATGTTGTGGTAAAGGGCATGAGCTCTGAAGCCAAGGTAACCACAGGTTTCCCGGCTCTGCTACTTGCCCTGTAACTTGGGCAGGCCATCTGATGGCCCAGAGCTGAGCTGCATTTTCTCATTTGTAAAATTGGAGGCTTCTAATACCCACTTCAGGGTGGCTAGGAAGATGCAATTGTGGATTTTCCATAATGTAGAGGTCTTGAAATGGTTATTGGGAGGTAGTTAAGCAGCTGATAATAAGTGTACATTTACTTATTTTTTTAAATGTCTATTTATTTATTTTAGGAGGGAGTGAGAATGCATGCACAAGAGAGCAGGGGAGGAGGGACACAGGGAGAGAATCTCAAGCAGACTCCACGCCCATTGTGGAGCCCAGCACAGGGCTCAGTCTTGCAAACCATGAGATCATGACCTGAGTTGAAATCGAAAATTGGACACTTAACCGACTGGGGCACCCAGACGCCCCTATGTTTACTTGTTTTAAAGTTCTTTTTGAGGTTAGAATTTGTTTCCAGATGAGCTCATCTCATTTTAATATTTTACTTTTGTGCTAGCCAACTCGACCCTTAACCCTCTCACCTGGAATGTGAGGGCCCTAATAGACCGTGATTCTCTCAGTGAAAATTGTAGTTTGGCTCTAAATGCCTGAGAAACTAGGGAGAAGTTTGACAACTCAAAGCAGCTGTCTTGTGAATAGAGAGTTTTAAGTGCCTGACATGTGGTACTTGGGAAGCCGCCAGCATGCCGATAAGGTGCAAACTTGCCCTGTTCTGATCTACTGCCATGTGATTGTTTGTGACCCAGGAGTATCCCTACAGATGCATGATTACGACTTCTCCCATTTTCCCCACTTACGTTGATGGGACACCAAAAAAAGGTTTATTCTTCGTCAGTTCAGCTTCTAGTTTTCATTTGAACTTTATGGAATCTGAAGACCTTTTACCCATCAGCGCTATGATTCAGTGTATTTGTCCATATGTCTCTAATGGCACATTGACTCTTTCTTTTTAGAGACCAATTTAAGGCATACCTGTAAACGGATAATGGACATGGTGAGCAATCAACACCCCTGGTTTGGAATGGAGCAGGAATATACTCTCATGGGCACAGATGGGCACCCTTTTGGTTGGCCTTCCAATGGGTTCCCTGGGCCTCAAGGTAAGTTCCCTTGGTGAGAGATGAACCTCCTGCTACCTAGTTGCTTAATTGCCAAGGAAATTCCCTGTCCCCAGAGATGAGAGTGACTGCTTATGGATCAGAAAAGCTATGGGAGATCCATCCCTGAGGCTGGCTGAAATAATACTGTGAAGAGCCCTCCTGGAGCCCTCCTCTTACCCATGTCCAGACATGGCTATTTAGACATTAATATGGAGGGAAACCCTTTGGTTCCACTGAGGTTATGGCCAGAAGGAGCCCCCTGCCTACCACACCCCACCCCCAGGTGAGGGCAGGCATAGTGATTCCGGAGAGCAAGTGTTGAGAGCTTTCTGATTTCTGACTTTTGTGAAAAGGATTTCTTGGTTTTCCTGGCTCTTGACATTTCATCTTAACTGCCTCTGCAGGTCCATACTACTGTGGTGTGGGAGCAGACAGAGCTTACGGCAGGGACATTGTGGAGGCTCACTACCGGGCCTGCTTGTATGCCGGCATCAAGATTGCTGGGACAAATGCTGAAGTCATGCCTGCCCAGGTAAGTGACCTGTTCATCTAGAGGACCTGTGGGCAGGTGGGGACTTCGCTGGCACCCCTCGTTAACCAGAATCTTACGTGGGTTGGAACAGAGGTGAGAAAAGAGGTTTTGGAGCTTCTGAATTGGGGGACGCAGTTGGCTTTCTTTTAAAGGCCAGCCTTGTTCTCTCTAGTGGGAATTCCAGATAGGACCCTGTGAAGGAATCGACATGGGAGATCATCTCTGGGTGGCCCGTTTCATCTTGCATCGTGTATGTGAAGACTTTGGAGTGATAGCAACCTTTGATCCTAAGCCCATTCCTGGGAACTGGAATGGTGCCGGCTGCCACACCAACTTCAGCACCAAGGCCATGCGAGAGGAGAATGGTCTGAAGTGAGTGCCTTCTCCTGCTGGAACCATCTTATTTTCTTTGCCATAGAGTGTGAGGTATTGGGGCCAAGTAACCAGACATGTTGGTTTTTGCCTTAGCTTTTAGCACTTGGCTTCAAAAATTGTCTTCCAGTCCTATTGTTTTTTCCTATTTGAAGAGTACCAAAAAATACTCTAGGAATAGAATTCAAAACTTGTGATGGGGAAAAGAGGACTTAAATTAATGCATTTGAAAATCTTTAATATGAAATAGAAATATAAGCATGTGAATGAACCTAGTGCTTATGTAATGGGTGGGGGAAAATCTTTGATTAGGGTCTTTTCATTCAACAAGTACCATCAACTGAGTGTCTAGTACCATTCTGTGGCACTGGGTGGGACACATAGGTAACAAGGCAGAGTTGCTAGCCTCCTGGAATATTTGATCTGTGGGTATCACAGATTTTGGTGAATTAGAANTTTTTTTTTTTTTTTTTTTTAATTTCTGAGGAAAAGAGCATGAGCAGGGGAGGGTCAGACAGGGAGGGAGACACAGAATCTGAAACAGGCTCCAGGCGCTGAACTGGCTGTCAGCACAGAGCCCAACATGGGGCTCAAACCCATGAACCATGAGATCATGACCTGAGCTGAAGTCGGACGCTTAACCGACTGAGCCACCCAGGCGCCCCAAGTCCCTCCGTTTTTGGACCCATACTTCCTGAACCCTTGCCCTTGAAGGGCGATTTCCTGGTGCCAGATTAGACCCCCATTCTTTTCCGTTTCCTTCAGGTACATTGAAGAGTCCATAGAGAAACTGAGTAAGCGGCACCAGTACCATATCCGAGCCTACGATCCCAAAGGGGGCCTGGATAATGCCCGGCGTCTAACTGGATTCCACGAAACGTCCAACATCAACGATTTTTCTGCCGGCGTGGCCAACCGAAGCGCTAGCATCCGCATTCCCCGGACTGTCGGCCAGGAGAAGAAGGGTTACTTCGAAGACCGTCGCCCCTCTGCCAACTGTGACCCCTTTTCGGTGACAGAAGCCCTCATCCGCACATGTCTTCTCAACGAAACTGGCGATGAACCCTTCCAGTACAAAAACTAAGTGGACTAGACCTGCAGCCATCCAACCCCTCCTAACTTTCCATCCTGCCTCCGTGTTTGCCCCTCTCTTGACTGTCCTAATAGCTATAACTCAAAGGGCAGAGTATCAAGGTCTTTTATTATTCCTCATGCCCAGTTAACATCTCTTGCTTTCTTTGGCCAGAATAGAGGGGTCAAGTTCTTAATCTTTTTACATCCCCCCCCTTTTTCTTCCCCTGTCACTGAAGCTGTCTAGTACATTAGTGGGGAGGGGGTGGGGAGACATAACCACTGTTTCCATTTAATCAGGTGTGTTTGTCCAATAGGTGTAGCTATCCGGACAGAGCATAGTATTTGTGAAGGGAGGGGGAGGGCTTTTTCTTCCAGGTAGCTGAGTGCTGGGGTGGGGGGGGGGAGGGCGGGTTACTTACTCTAGGTTAAGTTAGGATTTCCTCTCTTGGTGGGAAGTTCCACTTTGTATAAAGTTATAACCAGCTTTCTGTTAAAAGTGAGACTTAGGAGAGAACCAGGCAGGAAAATGGGCCCTGTCCTCCTGGTACAGCGCTTCCCTTACCTGGGGCTTAAATGCCCTCACCTGAAGACAAGTTCAGCAGAAGGATGGATTGACCTACCTTAGAAGAAAAAGTTCTTATTGCTTGGTCCTCCGTTTATAACACAAAGCAGAATAGTATTTTTATATTTAAATGTAAAAACAAAAAAAATTATATATATGGGTGTGCAGATATGTGTGTTGTTTTGTTTTGTTTTCCTAAAGTAGGAAAAACATTCTGATCCCCGGGAGCCAAAATTTGACATGAATAGTCTGGTTAGAAAGAAGGGATCTCCTTTTGAGTGAGGGTGAGGGAGGCGTGCTTGAAAAAGTTGGCTGTGTGGGACTGTCTGTTCCCTCACCGCCACCCCTGGGCTTCTGTGCCCTGGCCACTCTGGGGAGCAGGTAGACACTGGGTAACCGGAGCACGCACGTTGTGGGCCCTGTGGCTTAGATTTAAAAGACACCCACGTACACACAGAGGTTTAGAGTTAGAGTTGGCTGGTCAACTTGAGCATGTTCCTGACGGGTTTTGGGAGATTATTTTCTGGTGGGACTCGCATGTCACTAAAGCAGGCCTTTTGATATATTAAACATTTTTAAAAAGCAAAACAGGTTTAGATTTTAATCCTCTATTTGTAGGGTTTCTGAGTCTTTTGTTTTACAGAGATTGCTTGTTTGCTTCAACTGTCTCCTTCCCATCTCTGCCCTCTGAGGAGAGGCGGGGAGAGGCCTGGCGTCAAAACACTTGTAATTTTGTATCCTGCTGTCTATTCTCTGAGTATGAGCTACTCCTTTCCTTTGGGAAGGTTCCTGAGGAGTTATTTTTTCTTTTGTATAATAAAAAGCAAACCCCGCCTCCCTCCCTACATTTTTCCTACTGTTTCTGGCTGTTTCCATGTTGGCTGCGGCGGGCCGGCTGTGGTTTTCTTTTGTCATGACGACTTCTAATTGCCATGTACAGTATGTTCAGAGTTAGATAACTCCTCACTGTAAACAAACTGTTAACTGCCCAGAGCAGCTTTCATAAATCAACCTAACATTTATAAGATCTCATCCGACTTGATTCTTTGTGTATTCTTTTAAACCCCCCTGTGCTGTTTCATTCTTTTCTTACCAAAGTTAAGGGGAATTTGGGGGTTTGGGTTTTGGTTTTGTGTTTTTTTTTTTTTTTAAGAGGCAGAGTAAGCTCAGTTTTACCTGTTCTAGGGATTTTTAAAAAATCTGTCTTGAGTCATGTTGGCAACTGGCTCTTCCCTGCACTTTGAGTTTTTAGAATCTTGGGATTAAGAAATACCCTAGCCCTAGAGTTTGGCAGTGGGGTATAAAACCCAATTCTCTCCTCCCTGTGCTCCAGAGCTTGGCTTTGACTTCTAATGCTACAACATGTTTTAAGCACCCCTCTGGCTTAATTTTATAGCAGCCTGAAGTCATTAATGTGTTATCGAGGGTTCTCACTATCCCTTCCTCTTAATAGCAAGCACTGACCCTCTGGCTACCCTGGTTGAAACCTCCCAAGGCTGGCTGTGCTGAAGACCAGCCAGCCCAGATGCTTTGGATGTGTCTTACCTTGCGCTTGCCCCATGAGCTGTTTATGGTTCTCCTGAAAGCTCCATGTGCCCACGTGACCCCTCCATGACCTTGTTCTTCATTCCTTTACTTGGAAGTTAGTTCTCCCATCCAGCCCTTGTTTCTTCGTTCATTTCCACACCATGCCAGGTAGGAACACCCTTTTCAATAGTGCCATGTACATACTTGTACATACCTCTAGCAAAAAAGCACTATTCATCCAACACTTTGATGTTCCAGGCATTGTGGGTAATAATTACGGTCTTCAAAAGGTAATGTCCTCTATCAGTTTGGAGGCCTGTCCCAGCAAACTTTGAGATAGGGCTGTTTCTTTTGGGCAAGTGTATATTTTGCTCTAGTTTTAGCCAATCCTAGACTTTTTTTTTTATCCCTAGGAAGGGTTGGCTCCTGACAGTTCAAAGTAGGATGGTCTTAGCGGTTTGCTGAGTATGGTCTTAGTTTGTACTGGTTACTTCAGCATGATTATTAGGAATGCCCTCTGTCACTCAGCATTTTCCTGGTTTTGCTGATAAATTGTGGAGTGTTCTTTCCATTGAAGCTCTACTTTCCTCCTCCCAGATGAAATTGGCTTCCTTTCACTTCACCCCTTGCAGTCCAGGGGGTTTGGGAGGGTGCTATATGTAACACAAGCACTAGATTGAGGCAATGGCCTGAGCAGAATTCCCTAGCAAAGATAACATGAAAAGGAATTCTAAATTCGTATGATCAAGAACTTAGGTGGAAACAAGCTTATTTCCTTCTCTACCCTCTCACCTAGAATTAGCTTTGACCCACAGGTCACAGTGCAATCCCCTTGTATTTCTAAGGTGTTTTTTTATAGCTCATTTAACAGACACTGGGTTACATGATAAGTTATCTGTGGTAGATTAAACAGAATGGCAGCCAAGCCTTCAGCCTTAAAGAGACAGAGGCCAGTGTTCACAAAAGGCGTTCTCCATTTTACACATGTTTCCTTAATTTCATCCTGCCAGTTACTAGGTAGGTGGTAAATGGCTGCATAAGCTAATAGAGGAATGTCAGGGAGCAAATGGAGTATCACAAGGATTTCCTTGGATGGTCGTGTTGGCACTATTTAACAAACCAGATCTGTGCTCCTGGGTGGAATCACACACGAGGAGAGAACAGAAGTTCCAGAATATACCCGTGTTACCAAGGCTTCAAATCTCTCACCAAAGGCTTCACTCAGATAATTCCAACTATTGCTCGGCCCTTAACACCAACAAAATCAAGTCTAGAAGGAAACTTTCTGTCCTAAAGAAAACCTATCACTCCACAGGACTTTTTAATTATAAACTTCAGGAAAGCAGTGATCCTGGTCTTCTCTCTCTGGACTATGTTCCAGACCTGTCATGGTGCCTGCAATACTTGCTTAATGAATTATTTTTTAAGTATCAGTTTTGTGAGTTCTAAGCCTTTTAACTCTATTGGTGATATCAAACCCACGAGGTCTTTGTGGTTTGGCTGTGTTTTGACCCTGGCCATGGCACTCAAGTTAAATTCTGTTTTACTGAGCTTAATGACTGCTGACTTGGTTTATCCGGCTGGAGTCAGGCTGCCATGAGCCTTGTGGTGCTTTATGAGTTACAACTAATATAAAGTGGCAATTCATTATGTAATTCCAAAGGCTTCAGGTAAATTGCAACTGTAAACAAATTTGAGCTGATTAGAGCCCTGCCATTTTATAGCCTTTAGCTCAATCACCAACCACTCATTTTAAAAAATGTCGTAGTTGGTTTTACAACATGCAGATGTGCTCGCATTCACATAGGCACAGTACAGGCATACACCATATTTGGACATGCATATATGTACACATCGGATATACGATACAAGCATTCTTTTTTTATATATAAATACTTTTATTTATTTCTAGGATAGAGAGAGACAGCGTGAGCAGGGGAGGGTCAGAGAGAGAGGGAGTCACAGACTGAAACAGGCTCCAGGCTCTGAGCTGGCAGTCAGCACAGAGCCCGACGCGGGGCTCAAACCCACGAACCGCGAGATCATGACCTAAGCGAAAGTCGGACGCTTAACCGACTAAGCCACCCAGGCGCCCCATACGATACAAGCATTCTACATGAACCTTTTCCCCAACATGGCAATCTTTTACAAAGGAGACCAGAACTTATGAAGCAGTCCACAGTCAATAGAATTCATGGGGCTGATAAGCTGTCACTAGCAGTGACATTTAATGGAAAGTCAGGCTTTAGAAGCTCTAAGTCTTAAAGCATGGTTCTGTGGCCAACTCTTTCTAATTCCACCCTGCCCTCTGCTTTACGGAACGAGTTTTCAGGCACTGTCAGTTTAGAAGTATTTGCCTCTGATTCACTGCCTGGAGCCCTCTGATGTCAGGAAGTGGTGTCTTAGTCCCATCGTTCCAGAGAAGTGTTTGCATGGTTCCTATGATCGTTTAATGGGTTGTTGTCTGGAGGCCTAGGACCGCAGAAAATTGTCTACTTTCTCATGGATTTCAGATTGAGTTACTTGCATTGTCCTGAGATTCCAGTGTGTCTCAGTTTGCTCAGTTCCTCCACCACAGGGCCTTGGGGCACGCACTGATCTAAACTCTGCCTGGAAACCTTTCTGCACTGGCTTGCAATACAAGTTCAGAAGAACTTCTCCCCTGTAACTATTATATTGCTATTATACTGACATAAAATGGAAGACGCATTCACATAGCTCCAAAATTTAATAAAATGGGCACCAAATAGGCACTATTTTTGGTATTTTGGTGCAAGCACATGACAAGGGAGTCAAATGAATGGACATTCTTCTCTTCATCTTCTTATGCCCTCCTCTTCTTACAGTTAAAAGAATGTCATGGGCATCACCAAGCCATATGGGATTTTTAGTTCTGTCACTAGGTATACTAGCTTATCCTCAAACAATTTTACAAGCTGTTTTGATAACTCTACTCAAATAATGTTATATATAAAGAAGTACAGTATTTTATTGGTAAGAGGGAGAGATGATTGTTTTTTCGTTTCTGTTTGGAAGAAGTAAACACTGTCTCTGGGAAGGAATCTATGATTCATTAGGAACAAAGTTTAGAGAGACAGTACAGCAGGAGAATCCACTTCCCTAGGCCTTCCTTTAGAAGAGATCATAAAATGAATGTACTGGAATTCTCCTCCCCAAAGAACCTACCACCAGACTCTTTCCTAGGTGGGCTTAGGATCCAGAACCCCCAACCTATGAACATTTTCACAGAAATACATTATGACCTAGCCCACTTAAGGCATTTAGCAAAGCAAGCCTTCAGTAAATGTTTGTTGAATGAGGTTGTTAGAGAAAAGTCACCACCAGTATCACTGGCTAAAGGAAGTGGATAAAAGACTGGGGGTTAGGGGTGGGGCAGTTTATTCACATGCATTAATCTTAGGTGTTAATGGTTTGTGTATGAGCTGCTCCACTCCTGTAGTTAATTCCAGAAATATCTTCTCCCTGATCCCAAACGCAGGGTCTTTTGGGGTGATCATCCCAACTGCTATATGCTGGAAGCAACTGAGTCTTCCAGGTTCTTTTCTTCCCTTGGTAAGGGATGAAATTCCTTCCAGATTTAGAATTCTATGCTGTGAACTATCACGTCCAAAATGGAAATGAAGCAGTTCAGTCTTAAATTTGCTTCCTCGGAGGTTAAGAGTGCTCTTCCAATTTATGATTACTTATTTGCCATCAGGATTCTCAGCTGAATTCAGAAAGTCAGATATGTTAGAGAAGTGTGAAAGAAATGAGCAAGCCATATTTTAATACAGCATTTCTTTGGGGGTAAAATTATGAGGTGACATTTTAGTATGAGTAGTAATAGGGATATTTAACCATAAGTGATTAAACTCATTTCTTCCAGGTTAGAGAGAATCATGTCCTTGTTCGAAGATCCAGCTTCAAGTACAGGCATCCTAAAGCTGGGTAATAATCTTCCTTAGGTGGCTCGGCCCAGTGCTCTCCATCCCTGAGGCATGCATATCATTTGAAAGCATCATAAGTGTATTATCTATTATTGTTGCACAACAATTTACCCCAAAAAGCAGCTCTTTGAAAACAGAAAATGTCTGATTTCAGTTTCCTAGGGCCAGGAATCTGGGAGTGACTTAGCTAGGTGGTTCTGCCTCAGTTTCTTTGGAGGTTGCAAACTGTCAGGACTGCAGCCCATGAAGATTTGACTAGAACTGAAGGACTAGTTTCCAAGAGCATTCACATGACTGTTGGCAGGAGGCTTCAGTTCTTTGCCACATGAGCCTCTCCATAGTGCTACTCATGACATGTCTTTCCCCAGAGTAAGTGAGTGAGCCAAGGAAGAAAATCAGAGAGAGGTAAAGAGGAGGGAGGGAGAGAGAGAGAGAGACAGAGAATGTGGAAGTCACAGTTTTTTAATAACCTAATCTTAGAAGTGATAGCCCATCACTTTTGCCATACTCTGTATGCTAGAACTGAGTCACTAAATTCAGCTAGAAGTGAGTCACTAAATTCCTAGAGGAAGGAAAAGCTACACCTCTTGAGGAGATGAGTACCAAAGAAGTTGTGGGTAAACTTTAAAATTCACCACAATGGGCAGCTTTGACCCTGACACACTAGTAAAGATTAAAGTATTATCCTAGGGAGAAAGTCTTTTATTTAAGGTTTCTGGTTTCCTTCCTTTGACTCTTGTTCTAATTATACTCTCTTGTTTTTCAGAGAGTGGAATTAAGGATTTCCAGTACAATTTCTGTACTTCATTGTACGTGAGGGATAATGGTGATTACTCCTCTCCCTTTCTCCATCCCAAACAGCAGGAGGGTCCTTTGGGAGCCATTCAGGGAGCCTGGAGCAGAAAGAAAGACACCATGTTTACAGGGACCAAAAAAAGGCCAAAAGTGTGTGTTTATGCATATAAAGTAATAGCTAGACTAGACCCCCACAGGCCTTCCAAAACCTCTTGCAACCTGCGCATTCATGTTAGACCCACCTTGAGCCCGTGCCTGCAGGCTACTCTGTGAGACATCTTCTTCCCATCAAGGATGACCTTGAGAGTCTTTGTAACCACATTTCACCTGGATTAAAGTGTTAGGAGAAGATATATACATACAGTGTGATTGATTCCCTCTTAACCTCAGGCTAATCTTTCTCTAATCTTAAAAGACAAACAAACAAACAAATGTCCCTTCTTCTGATACTTAAGGAAGAAAAGTAAATGCTCAGCCAAAAGAACCCCAAAAGAACTCAGATACCCCAAAAGACTTCTATATTCTTGGCATAGCATTCCGGGAGGGAGCCTAAGGGGGCTCAATTAAATTTTCTGCCTCAGTAATTAGGATGTGGGAGCCAGGGGACATCCCCCAGGGGACAAGGCTAACATATGTCACTTCGGGAAGCTTCAAAATATCTGTATGACCCTGCCCCTTTGTCTACACAACTATTGAAAAACCAAGAACCACTTCCAGGGGCCACTAAACTGATGTGGATTGTGCAGTTTTGGGGAGAGAGGCTAAGAATTCCAGAGACAGTCACACAGGGCGGGAAGGACGGAAGACTCTTGCCCCAATCTTCACATTATTTAACGATTGGGTCTCTCTCTACCGACACACAGTCCGCCCCCACCCTCCCTTGTCTCTGATTTGTTCTTTCTCTGCCTTTTAACAGATTGGGAAACTCCAAGACCTGACTGAGTTCATCTTCAGAGAGACTCAGGTGTCTGGTGCACTCGGGACCCACGAGCCCTCTGCTGCCCATCCTCCTTGCCAACAGTCCAAGAAAGTCCAAGAGCACCAGGTGTTTTCCTTCCACTCTGGGCTTCACCCAGCCTGGCACGGCAGGCGGCAGGGTTATTTTGCTTTCATAAGCCATATTATGTAAGATCTGGAACAGTGACACCGAGCCAGCTTAGAGGTCACAACAGAAGGGGAGGAGAAGAAGAAAGAAATGGAGGGAGAATGAAGAAAGAGCAAGAAGAAAGAAAGAGACGAGAGAGAGAACAAATGGGGGGCAGGGAGGAGACAGAGCAGGTTCTTGGTCTCCACTGACAGCATACACTACCTGAAAATTCTGCTCCCCGCCCCCCTCCTATTTTAGCTGTCCAAGAGGCCTCCTTCGGTTCACTATCTGCAGAGGATCACTGAGTGCCAGCTGCCTGCAGGCGTCACCCTGGGGCCCACTGGTGCCTCTCTTGGGTCCGTAACAGCCTGGCATGGTGCAACACTGAGTGTTCCTGCGGGAAAACAAACAGGTGTGACATTGTCACCATTCACTCAGCCTCCATCACCATGCCATGCTTAGCACATGAGTCAGGGGTTTGGGGAGAGAGGAAGCTCCAAAGGGGCCTGGAGATGTAAGCGTTTTTCCTTTGCTGTATTTCAGAAGGTAATAGCCCGCTTCCAGGAACGTGGGGAGACAGCAGAACCAGGTGCCAAAGTTAGGGTAGAGGGTTCTGAATTCACACCCACAAAACGTCCCTTCGAATAAATTCAGAGCCCTCTACCCTATCTTTGGCACCTGCTCCTAAAGTCTATCTAAGTTCCGGGAAAATACTCAATAAATCTTTCTGAATGAATAGATGAGTTCTTATGGACCTGAGTCACTTACCTGTATTCCTCTTCTACCTTTTGAGCATCCGCTTTAAAAGATTATAAATGCTACAAAAATCTATATCATAAAAGACTTTATCTGTAAAGACTTCCTGCTCTCTGCCTTGGTAATTACTACACGTCAGGGGCTGTTGACTCATTTAACTGTGCAACAACCCTTTGCAGTGGCCTTACTATTTTACTAGTCCCATTTTACAGAGAAGTCCTTAAAGATTAAGTGATTTGCCAAGGGCCACACACTAGTAAGAAGCTGAGTTAGGACCTGATCCCAGGCAGTCTAATTCCACGGTTTCCTGGGGCTCAGTCTGTTTACTCATCTTTTTTATTTTTTTTATTTTTGAGAGACAGAGTACAAACCGGGGAGGGACAGAGAGAGAGGAAGACACAGAATCTAAAGCAGGCTCTAGGCTCTGGGCTATTGGCACAGAGGCCAATGCGAGGCTCCAACTCACGAACTCTGAGATCATGACCTGAGCAGAAGTCGGACGCTTAACTACCTGAGGTACCGAGGTGTCCCTCCAATGCACATATCCTTTTGACACCCAACACTGCCTTTCTAGGAATGTATATGCTTGCATAGGTGCATAAAGACGCGTACGGGAAAGATCATTGCCACATCGTTTATATTAGCAAACTATTGGAACTAATTGATAAATATGATGCATCCATATATATTATGCAGTTGTTCACAAAAATGAATAAAGTCTATTTGTACCGATAGGGAAATTGGAGCTATATTGTTAAGTGAAAAAGCAAGGTGCAAAAGAGTATACTGTATTCTACCATTTGTGTGTGTAATGTGTGTGCATGTAACATACACATGCATAGACACACAAACTTATACACTTATATTCATAGACTGTTCCTGGAAAAATGTAAAATACTGATGGTAGTGACTTAACTAGAGATGGGGCTAGGTAAGAACTGTTTGTGTTTGTTTTTCCCCACAGTTTACAGTTTAAAAAAAAATATGCATTTATGATCTTTTGAGGAAAAGTCTACGCTTTTTAGCCCCATGGCATTAAGTCTACAACACCTGGTCAGTGAAGGAGAGATGTCTAATCCTATTATCTTCCGGCAAGTCACTTAATTGTACTGAGAATTTTCATCACCCACAACATGGTTATAATGATGTACAGCCCTTGGGATTAAGCAAGGCCACTATGTGGACGTGCCAGAGCACGCTAGTAGGGAACACGGTAAATGGCTAACAAATTCTTGTCAGGCCCACCTTCTGTCCCCCGTCATAGGTAGAGCCATCATCTCTCGTGGCTTGGGTTTCCTTTCTTAGGCCAGGAAAGTTGCTGTAGATGCCATGGCTATTTAAATCAACTGACCTTTCCTGTTAAGGCTCCAGAACATCTCTATCTTAGGCTGGGGATGACTAAGGTTGCTGATGACGAAGGTTGCTGGGGCTGTGTTGGGAGGTGGGGCAGGGGTGGGGCCATACCGTCCTCAGACCCATATGACCTACTGGCTCTCATGCTCTCCAAATTTCTCTTGATAGAGATGCCTGCCAACCAGACTGGTAATCTCTGAGAAGTTAGAAATAGCAGAGCTCGGGGCTCCAACTCCCATCCCCTCCTTGGCCTGAAGTCTTTCTCCACTGTTGCCAGAGTTTTAATTTCCTTTCTCCACTGTTGCCTTGGCTGCCTTAAGCCCTCTCCTGAGGATGATGGAGCTTTGTCCAAGCCGCAGGGTTGGGCTGGCCGACTTTCTGGAGGACAGAGGCCACGATCTAGAGAAACAGACAAGAACATTTCATTATTTCCTTAAGAGGCACTGTCAGGAGGTCATTGTCCCACCTGGCTCCTTCATGCTTGGTGCCTCTACCAAGGGAAGTCATGTGATTTAACCACCACATTCCCATCAGATCTACTTGCTCCCATGCCCATCATACAATCTAAACAAAAGCAGGTGTGCTTGCTAACTCTAGAGAGTAAACCCATTCCACTCACAGCACCACTGCCATTACCTACCAGAAAACTCCTGGAATTAAGCTGAACTTGCTCAAGGATGAATGCTTGACATGGTTTCCGCAAAGCTTTGCACAAAGACCATTATGGTATGAAAAACAACTTATAGAGGTTCATTTGACCCTTCTGGCTTTTATTTATAAAAAGCTTTTATTTTACAAAGTGTTAATTTTATGTATCAATGAGGCTGAACCATGATGCCTAGATATTTGGTCAAATATTATCCTGGATGTTTTCACTGAAGATAATTGTGAATCAAGTTAACATTTAAATTGGTAGACTTTGGGTAAAGTCTACCGTTAAAAATGTGGGTTGGCCTTTAGAGGCTCACGGGACACCTGGGAGATCAGGAGATCTAGGCACATTAGGCTCTGGGCTGACAATACAGAACCTGCTTGGGATTCTTTCTCCCTCTGTCTCTGCTCCCTCCCCCATTCCTGCCCGTGCATATGTGTGCACTTTTTCTCTGTCTCCAAATAAATAAATAAATAAACATTTTAAAAAATGTGGGTTGGCCTCATCCAGTCTATTAATGGCCTTTAATGGAACAAAGGCTGACTTTTTCTGAGCAAGAAGGAATTCTGCTTTGACTGGAACTGACTCTTCCTGAATCTCCAGCCTGCAGGCTGACCCTACCAGATTTTGAACCCGCCAAGCCTCCACAACAGGGTGAGCCAATTCCTTAAAATAAATCCCCCTCCCTCTTCTCGGTCTTCCTCCTTCCCTCTCTCTCTCTCCCTGTCTTGGTCTCTATCTCACTCCTCTCTCAATCTGTATTTATAGTTTTGGCCCAAGAGCAAACAAAATCCAATTAGATAGTTTTTATCAACATCTTACCAAAGTCAAAATGAAAAGCGTGCTTTAAGAAACCTGGAAAAATATATTCGATGTTAAAATTAAATGGAGGAGCAAAAGGTGATTTTCCTAGTCTTTGTAAGTGTTGAATCATGAAAATGCATTACTTTATAATGAAAACATTTAACATTCGTTTCCTAATGGGGAGGTTTATGCTAGGACAAAACAGAATTTTGAATTAAAATTCACTTCAAAAAACAACCCCTTGCTTGCTATGCAAATCCAGCTTTAAATCAAATAGCCCAAGGCTCTCTTTCTAACAGATTCTGCCACTAAGACCCTTCATCTGAGAGTCCTGCCATGCTGGGGTCTTCCCTGAGACTAAGGCTGAATGTCTCCCCACATTTGGCAGTCTGCAAAGGCTACCTGTCTTGAGCTAGGCAAGCACTTGCTTGCAGCTAGTTTTCATCTGATTCTCACAGCTATGGGAGAGGAAGGTTATTCTTACATGAGAGAGAAAGAAGCTGAAGCTCCAGGAAGCAATGGGATCTGCTTAAGGCCGCAAAGCTAGTTAAGAGGCAGTCAGGATTTGAACCCTAGTTTCCTAACTCCATCCCCAGTGCTCTTGCCTCTGTATCATGGCTGTCTTTCCTGGGATCTCAGGAGATGTGGGAGAGAGCAACACCAATAGTCTTATTCATTGTAGATCAGCCTTTGTATCAGAGGGGGAGGGATGTTAAAAAATGCACACGATCAGGATTTTGCATGCCATTTCCTGGGGGTCATCTTCCCCACCTCACCAAGTCTCCAGGCTCTACACTACCACTTCCTGCTCCAAAGGAAGGCCAGTTCACCCCTTATACTCAGGAGGGGCTGTAGGGCCTGAGCCTCTTTGGCTTCTGCCTCAGCCCCTTCCTGGTCGCCATGGTAGCCAAGTCCCTTTTATTCTTCTTTTACCATTCTTTTCACACCAGAGAAAACCATCCCTCTTACCTGCCTCCATCAGAGGCTGGGAACAAGGTGAGGACTTCTGTTGACATTGAAAGGATGCGATGGGGTAGGGGAGTGGGAGAGCAGGATAAGACTGAGACACAGTGGAAGTAGCTCAGGAGAGTGGAGAAAAGGCTGCTTAGAGACCCAAAGGAATAGAAAGAAGTGGTTAAGAGCACAGACTCTCTGGAGCCAGATTGTGTGGTTCAAATCCCAGCTCTGCCCCTGACTATGTGTGACCTCGGGTGAATGACTTTGCCTGTCAGACTATCTGAGGATAGTCTAAAGAGGATTGACATAAAACTCAAATGAATGAACGGATGTAGAAGTGAGGAGGTACTATATGTGCTCTATGTTTGCTTTTATAATCCCCAAACTAGCTGGGGTGACATTGATAAAGTAAGAGGGTTGGGTTAGGCGATCCAGATTCCTTTCTACCTTTGAAGCTCTAGGCTTCTGACCGCTTTTTAGGCATTGGAAAATACTCTCAAGTTTCTATCAAGGGCTGGTTCCATGTAGAGTCATTTAAATGATTTAAATGATCATTTACATAAAAATGTCATTTAATAAAAGGTCATTTCAATGATCACAGTGCCCTCATCACTAGGCATATAGTGATAACTTTATGTCTTTGGGTATTAGAAAAGTTTTAAGATCTGCTAGCTGAGTTCAAACTCTCCAGGATATCCTAAAAGCAAAAAAAGACTGAAGGACCCTACAGCAAAAAAGGAAGAGCAGGCACCATGGGAGGCGAGTGGCAGACGGGGCATGGCTGGAAGTTGCCCCAATCTAAAATCCCCTCTAAGTTTGCCCCTTCAAGTCCTACCAGCTACTTCTTTTGCCTAGACAGCGCTTCCTTCCTCCTTTCCACCATGTTGGTAAGCTACTGCCATATTTGTTCCTTCACTGACCCACGTTAAGGCAGGATGGTCAACCCCAGCCACCGACATTGCCAGGCCAGATGGCCACATCCCCATCCTCCCCTGGCTAAGGAGTGGGACCCAGCTGACTCTTTCTCAAAAGGCTCCTCCCCTTTAGTGTCAGTGACTGACACTCCTGTCTCCTGCTCTTTCCCCATCTTCTTTTTTGACTTTCAAACAGCCTCTAATACTGAGCTGAGCCTTGGAAGAGGCCAGCCCTTGGGGGTGGTGGGGCTCAGGGAACTGTCTTGAGAAACAGAACCTCTGGAGAGTTAGATCTCCCTACCTCACTAGAGAGCGTGTGCCTTTCTCCTTTTCCCTGCTCCTCAGATCCTTTTTCCACCCCCCAAAACGTCCCCCTCCCTTGCCTGCTTTTGAAACAAATGTTCGGGAAGCTGCCCGGGCAGGTTCAAAACAAACAGCTGCCAAAGCTCCCCCCGCACCCCTGTGGGCGCTTGCTGCTGCTATAAGCGGACTGGGATCTATAGCCCTAAACACGGAGTCAAGTTGCAGATACCCAACACTAGCCAACTCTCCTTCCGCCCTAGGTTTTTGCTGAGGAGGATCTGAAGCCCCAAGGAGCCTCTGGCTCCATTCCACATTTCCCTGTGTCTTTGTGATCTGTGGCTCTGTCTGCTGACCGGCTGGGGCTGGCACATGCCCGGTGCCTGGTGGTCCCAAGGGAACTGGGAGGGCAGCTTCAAATTTTTTCCATTTTCAGAACCAGGTGAGGCTAAGACCTTTCGGGCATCCTGTTCTTTCCCCGCAGTGAGCCTGTCTAGGCCCCCATGTGTTCATTAGACTACATGTGTCAGCATGGAAACTGACTGTGGACTTAATCAAAAAGAGGTTTATTTTTCCCGCACAAGTCAGAGGTAGCTCGCTAGGCTCTGCAGCAGCGCCAGGATATAATTAATGTAGCAAACTCCTTTTAGATGGCTTTTACATCTCCAGAATTATTTCTGGAGAGAAAATATAAGGAAGAAAGAGTGACGGGCAAAAGGCCAAAGTGGTACTTATCACCTGCACTGGCCCCTTTAATAGGTCCCCTTGCAAACATCTTCTGCCTGCATCCCACCCACCAGCACCAAGTCACTCAGCTCCCCTCTGTGCAAAGGCGGCTGTGAGAGTTTTAAATGAGTGTTGACACCTAGCACCAAGTCAGGGTTCTTTTTGTGAAAAAGAAAGGGGAAAAGGCTATCTGTGATGGTAGCCCTGTCCACCATTAACTGTACTCTCTTCCTAAGCACCCCCATTCAAGTTCACAAACCTCTCCGGTTCTACCACCTTAGATCATCTATGGTCTCTCTCCACTTGGGCAAGACAGCGTGGAGGTTAAGAGTCTAGACTCTGTGGAGTCAGAAACACGTGTTCAAATCCCTGTTCTGTACTCACTAGCGTTATGAGCTTGGTCAAGTCACACAGGGCCTCAGTTATCATACCTCCAAGATAGTGGTAATAATTGTTCCTACTTACAGATCATATTGAATTATATTTTAATGCATCATTTAAAAGATTATGAGTGTGCCGAACAAAGATGCTGCCTTCTCCTCTTCTCTGCTTTTAAGTATGAGAGCAACTATTTTAAGTAAACAAGTGATCCTAAATTCACTTGCTTTGTAAAAATTAAAAATACTCCAGAGAAGGCTAAAGGCCCCTTTGACAATCCCATCTCTTCACCATCCCTTTTCCTAATCCCCGGGATATGAACACTGATACACTTTTTGTTTCTCCTTCACACCTTGTCTTCTACATTTCATATATGCATGTGTAACCATGAAAAACATGGAGCTTTTTAAAAAAATGTCATTTGTATCATATGATATGGATGATCCTTCAACTGCCTTTCATTTTCTTTTGTTTTTGGGTTTTTTTTTTTAATATCTTGGCAATCTATTCTTTTATTAGATGTAGCTTCTCCAAAGTTGTCTTTTATTTTCCAAACTAGTTTGTGGTATTTCCTAATATGGATATATAATACTGTGGTTTATCTAGCCAATCCCTTATTAATTGACACATAGGTCATTTCCATCTCAGGCTATTCTGAAACAATGATGCAAGTTATACATGCAATTGTTTTGCACATGTGGATATTATAAAATGAAATTTCTGGGTTTTAGGATGTGGGCATTTTAGATCTTTAAAGATACTGCCAGGTGACTCTTACTCCCCGACAGAGATACTCAGATCCAAGAATGTGTTTTTTCCATCTTCAGCTCAGGTCTACCTTTGGGCCTAGCACAGTCTAAGCCCAATCAACTTTGTTAAATTGCGTGCTCCACCAAGATTTTGTATGGAGGTTATACAGGGAATTTTATGTATCCTGAGGCCTATTTATTTATTTATTTAATATTTTATTTATTTCTGAGAGAGAGAGAGACACACAGTGTGAGCAGGGGAGGATCAGAGAGAGAGGGAGACACAGAATCTGAAACAGGCTCCAGGCTCTGAGCTGGCTGTCAGCACAGAGCCCGACGCAGGGCTCGAACCCACGAACTGTGAAATCATGACCTGAGCCGAAGTCGGATGCTTAACCGACTGAGCCACCCAGGCGCCCCTCCTGAGGCCTCTTTAGACTATTTACTTATTTATTTATTTATAGCACAAACAAGCAGGGGGAGGTCAGGGAGAGAGGGAGAGAGAAAAATGCCAAGCAGGGTCTGAGTTGTCAGCACAGGGCCCAATATAGGGATCAAACCCTCAGATCGTGAGGTCATGACCTCAGCTGAAACCAAGAGTCGGACAGTTAACCGACTGAGCCACCTAGGTGCCCCTAGACTATTTTCTGTGTTAGAAAATTCTTTCTATTGAGTCTAATGAGCTCTCTCTCCTTCTCTCTCTAATGTTCCATTTTGGTTCTTTTCTACTTCCCAAAACCAGGGAGAACAAACATAATTCCCATTTTCACATGATGTGTCCAGCCTGTATCAGGCTGGTCCCTCACTCCACTGTGCTCATTTTTAATTTCTCCGGGTTTTTGTGAAGATAAATAAAATAATATTTGTGAAAGTAGTATGTGTTCTTTTCAAGGCTAGAATGTGTGGCAGCAATGTGTCCTCCATTTCTTAGAACAGATTAGTTTTTATCTGATGAACTTGCATTTCACATTTTTTAAGTCTTTAAATATGGAATACATTCACATGGCTGAAAAATTCAAAAGTACAAAAAGGTACACACTGAAAAGTCTTGCTCACATCCTTATTCCCCGTCTTTCCAGTTCCTGACCCTTCTATCCATGCCCCAGCTAACCACTTTAATTAATTTCTTGGGTGTTATTCTGTAATTTCTTAACTCCTGAAACATGTTAAAAAATGTTTTTAATATTTCCCTGCTGTGCCCCCTCCCACACTGTTCCTCACTTCTTTCCATTCACATTATATCTTCCAGAAATTTCCATCCAAGAACACAGAGTGCTTCCTAATGATTATTTTTGACTTTTTCTATTGTGGAGATTTAATATTTAATGTATAGAAAATTTAACCTCTCATATAACCTCCACCCAGCTTCAGCAATTGATAATTTGCCAACTTTTAAGTCTACTCTTCTACTTTAAACATATTTGTTGTGGGATTAAAAAAAAATTTTTTTTTTTTTAGTTTATTTATCTTTGGGAGAGAGACAGAGAGAGCATGAGCAGGGGAGGGGCAGAAAAGGAGGCAGACACAGAATCTGAAGCAGGCTCCAGGCTCTGAGCTGCCAGCACAGAGCCTGATGCGGGGCTCGAACTCACAAACCATGAGATCATGACCTGAGCCGAAGTTGGACACTTAACCGACTAAGCCACCCAGGCACCCCTGTTGTGGGATTTTAAGCAAATCCCTTACAACATGTCATCTTTCCATTTTTGTTTTTCTTTATTATCTGTAATGGATACACAGAGACTCTGATATAAAGATATGTGCCCTAATGAATTTTAGTAGTGTTCCATTGATGGATATTGAAGTTGTTTCCATAGGATAATTCTTTTTAATAAAAGGGAATTGCCATATATGTGTGTGTGCATAGATATAGACACACACATACATATATATGCGATATAATTTTTTTACTGCTTAAAATTTTCATGTAAATAAATTCACTAATCAGAAAAGGAAATCCTTGATCACTCAGTTTAGAGCTCATAAATTACAATCACTGAAGGGCTGGAGTAGCAGCCGTGGGGTCTCCAGTCTGGGAAGCCAAAAGCAGCCCTTTTTCTGTTCTCTCTTGAAACACTGTGAGAGCTTTGGTTTTAAGTACCTGCCTAATTCTCTTCTCACATTATCATGATTAAGAAAGCTACACATTTTCTGAATCCCATCTTCTCTTTTTTCTTTACAAGGTCGTTCTCAGCTTACTCGGATTTGGTCCAGAGTTTCTGAGTCTCAGCACCATTGACATATTGCGCTGGATCTTTTTTTTTTTTTTTCCTTCAGGGGTTTATCCTGTGCTTTGCAGGATGTTTAGCAACACCCCTGGTCCCTACCTACTAGGTGCCGTAGCACTTTGTTCCCCCACCTCCATTTTGACAATCAAATTATCTCCAGACATTGCCAAATGTCCCCTGGGGAGTGATCTCCCCGCCTTGACAACGGCTGCTTCAAACTTGGGGCAAAAAGAGGAAAAATGGAAAAGAAGGCAAGGGGCGCCTGGGTGGCTTAGTTGGTTAAGCGTCCGACTTTCGCTTAGGTCATGATCTCGGGGTTCGTGGGTTCGAGTCCCGCGTCGGGCTCTGTGCTGATTGCCAGCTCAGAGCCTGGAGCCTATTTCAGAGTCTGTGTCTCCCTCTCCCTCTGACCCTCCCCTGCTCACGCTGTCTCTCTCTCTGTCTCCTAGAAATAAATAAAAATATTAAAAAAAAAAAAGGAAAAGAAGGCAAGACCTCATGATCTACTAGCTAATATCTAACCAAGAAGAACAATTAGACTGACTTATGATTTGTTTTCATTTGCTATGCCAGAGCCAGGAAGTTCTAACTTACTAGTTTAAACAAGGTTTGGGAATCGAAATAGAAGCAGAAGGCTAATGAATGAATTTAATTCCTCTTTCCAGATGGTGACCTTGATTGATAATATTTCTTAGCAGTGACATATCTCAAGTACTTTTTATCTTTTTTACCTCTGATAAGCCATATTTTGTGTATTTCATTTGTGATTCAATGCCTTGTTTTCCATTAAATGTCTGCACAGAGACAAGACATGGGTCACCTGCACAGAGACTTAGTTTGTTTTCAGTAATGCAGGGATCCACTGGGAGGGTCATCTGGGGTGCTGAGAACCTTCTGGCATTGTGTCAGGAGAAGTATGGGCAGTTTGGAAGGGAACATCTGAAGCAAAGCCAGCAAGAGAAGCTGAGGTGGGGCAGACCCCAAGAATATTAAAGCCCTAATGAGGCCTTTCTACTCCTATTGCTCAGTGACCTCGTGAACCAGTTGTTGGGTTTTTTGTTGCTGTTGTTGTTGTTGTTGTTGTTTGGTTTTCCTACTCCTTTGCTCCTGGTTTATCTTGGATCTGGGCTAGGAGGACTATGTACCTTACTGTCCAAAGCAAGACGGTTTTGAAAAGAGATCCCTGTTTATAATACACAAGGATATCAGAACTGTCCTGGGGAAACCAGGATGCGTGCTCTCCCTATTTGGAAGTTCTATTTCCATACTATTTCAGAAACCCGGAGGTGATTGTCCCTGACACATTTAAACACAGAGAACACATCTGTACAGGCTGACTGGAAGACCTCATAAGGCAGTAAAAGTGGATGGGGCCTTTCCCAAGTGGCATGACCTTGCATAAACCACTGAACTCAGTGTTCTCATGTATAGAATGGGCACGATGGTATTTATCTTAAGGGGCTTACACGGAATAAATAAGATATCATGTGTACTAGGTCTGATGCACAGTAGTATCTTTCTCAACTGGGCTGGGGACCCTGGTGGCTGGTGGGGCTGGGCGGAACTACTGAATATTTGGTCCAAGTTCAAGGGAAACTCAGGAAAACTTGAGAGATGATGTGAATTTCTGGTTCCTGTAATTTGTGGCTTGCACTTAGCTGATAGTGGAGCTCACTGAGTTTTACTGGTTAAGCACCATGTATCCGCTAACTGGGAATGAGGGAACAAAAGAAGAGAAGAGAGCTTCAAGAGCTGCTCGTCCTGCCCTGGAGACAAGGCGGTGAAGGCTCAGGGGAGGGACTGACACAATTCTCCCTGACATGTGGGGAGAGTATGGAAGCTTATCTTGGCTGCTGTGCTGGCAGTTTCCAGCAGAATAAAAAAGGAACCGAAGGAAAGAGCTAGGATCCTAAGCTTGGGCTGGAAAAGGCCTCAGTTTTGACCTTTTATCTGTTTTCTTGGCCCTGGCAATAGGCTTGCATTCTCCTGATTGGGCAATGATCCTTCAGCCATCTACGCTCAGGATGCATTTTCCAAGACTAATTCGAGTTGCAGAGAGACTGTTTGCTGCAGGGCATCCCTGTTAAAATGGCCGCCATCTTAGGCTTCCTTCTTCTTAGGGAAGGAGAGAGGTACTGCTTGCCTGAGACCCACTTAGGTTTGCTTAGAGAGTAAGACCGTTGAGCCTGACGCTTGCTTGAGTCAGTCCTCAGTTTGTTACTTATGCTGGAAGGGCTAAAAGATGGGCGATGTGACGTCTGTGCCCTGAGACTAAGTTGAGAACACCAAGTAAATAATAGTCCCCAGTTCCATCCAAAGGGACAGGGACGCAACTGACTCAGGTTACAGGCTTTCAGCACATCCCAGCATACAGCTGCGGCTGGCTGGCGCCCGGGGGCAGGGACACTCTCAAGCATTCTCAACGTCTTCCCTACTTGTGAGCCCCTTTGCCAGGGGCTGAAGCTGTCTCTCTGTCTCTCTCTCTCTCTCTGTCTCTCTCTCTCTCTTTTTTTTTTTTTTTTTTTTGCCCTCCAGGCTTCTCTACTCTTCCAGTGGGATAGGGAGCAGATGTGCTGAAATGCTAGAAGGCACATGGCTGGGGTGCTATTTCTGGCTTGGGTTGAACTCAGAAGTCCTAGAAAGAATGTTTCTGACACTGCTTGCCTTCTGATAATCCATGAGGCTCAAGGGCAAACTGCCTGACTGTGCTCAGTACTCATTCAGACACATAGGTTTACAGACCCCGGCCCCTCTGGAGGCAGGAGGCTGATGGAGGTGGTGACCTGGCACCCCAGTTGCTCTCCAGTGGCTGGGTCCGAGCAAACTGCACCTCTGGCTGCCTCATTTATTTATTCATTCATGCATTTATTAAGCAGCCAAGTCTGCCAGACATTGTTTTGGGCACTCGATATACATAAAAGAACAAGCCAGACTTAAACGTTCCTGCTTTCATGGATTTTATATGCTAGCAAGGTGAAGATAGATAATTCACAGTAAGCATAGTAAACTAGTGAACTGTTTGAAGTTAGGAGATGCTGAATACTACGGAGAGAAGAAACTACAGAGCAGAGGAAAGGGATCGTGGTGCTAGTGGGGAGGTTGCCGTATCAGACAGACATGGTGGTCAGACCAAATGTCATCGAGAAAGAGATTTTAAACACTTGAAGGAAGTGGTTAACGTAGTTCCTATCTGAGGGAAGGGTAATCGAGGTAAAGGAAACTTGTAGAGCAAAGGCAAATGATGGGAAGAGGTGTGGCATGTTCAAGGAACAGCATGAAGCCAGTGGAGTCAGAGCAGAGAGAGCAGACAGGGGAAGAGCATAAGAAAGGGTCTGAGGAGTGAGTACCAGAGAGGCCCTAGGGCCTCATATGCCGTCGCAGACTTGGACTTTTACTTGGGGTGAAATAGGAAGTTGTTCAGCCCTTTTGAGAAGTAACATGATCTGACGTGTTTCAGAAGGAGCGCTCTGGAAAGATGGTGACAGCATTGTTTTGGGACCTTTCCGAATCTCCATGTCACAACTGATGGAGAGACTAGAATGAAAACTAAAAACCTTTGCCCAGTGTTTCGCTCAAAGCTAGGTGACAGGGTATCCTCACAAACATCAAAGTAGAAGTGGACAGAAACTGAGGCGCCTGGGTGGCTCAGGGGGTTAAGCGTCAGGTTCTCTGCTGTCAGCCTGGAGCCCGCTTTGGATCCTGGGACTCCCTTGCTCTCTGCCCCTCCCCTGCTTGCTCTCTCTCACTCTCTCTCAAAAATAAATAAACTTAAAAAAAAAAAAAGAAAAAGTAGACAAAAACCAATCACCCAAAGCCACAAGACTTGCCTGGTATCAGCATCTCTGCAGAGGAAAGGAACAGGACCTGCCCTTTTTTTTTTTTTTTTTTGAGCATGAAAGTATTAAATTTTAATTGTAAAAAAGCCCAAAAGGGGAGGAAAAATGATGCACATGGCCAAAGACAGTAATTAATAATTTGATTAGAGCTTGTGATTTGCAGGGCGCCCAGTTGACTCTGTCAGATGAGCATGGGATTCTTGATCTCAGGGTGCTGAGTTTGAGTCCCACATTGGGTGTAGAGATTACTGGCTGGCTCAGTCGGTAGAGCATGTGACTCTTGATCTAAGGGTCGTGAGTTCAAGCCCCACACTGGGCATGGAACATAAACAGGTTAGAAAAAAACTTAGGGCTGAAAGCTGCCACCACAGGGTGAGGCACAGGAGAGCCACAAAATAGTCAACAGTCAGTTATTCACCGGAAGGCTCAGGAGACCAGTCTGAGAAGAGCATTTCACTGGGGGAGGAACGTAGGGGCCTGAAGCACGCCAGCCCCCTGAGTGTTTGAAATGCCCACTCCAGGCTCCCTTCCTGGGCACTATCCTCTCCAAGGAAAAGCTGCTGGGGTGGGCTCAAAATAGAACAAAAAACGATAAAAGAGACGTGGGAAGAGGAGCCCCAGAGCAAAAGCGGTGGAGGGAACAGAACCAGCAGATCTGAGAGAGGGAGCTGCAACGGCTCGTTTCATTTCATTTCGTTTGTTTTTCACAAAAAGAACGGAGGAGGAAGCTCTGTGAAATTAGAGAAGCTACCTTAAATCCAGGCTCCTTCCAGCAGTGTTAGAATTTTTAATTTGCATAACAGTGAGCAACAAAAAGTGTCATTTTTAAATCCATGTAAAAACGTTATAAGAAAAATGGAAAAATATCCCTACAGATTATGAAGTCATGCCAAAAAGGTATGCTCAAAAAAAAAAAAAGACCAAAAATAAAATATGTTTTATCAAAATGAAGTAAAACACTGAAGAAATGTCTTGGGGCGCCTGGGTGGCTCAGTCAGTTGTGTCCAGCTTCGGCTCAGGCCATTTTCTCATGGTTTGTGGGTTTAAGCCCTGCATTGGGCTCTGTGCTGACATCTCAGAGCCTGGAGCCTGCTTTGGATTCTGTCTCCCTCTCTCTCTCTCTGCCCCTTCCCCACTTGCACTCTGTCTCTCTCTCTCTCTCTGTCAAAATTAAACATTAAAAAAATTTTTAATGTCTTTAAAAATTTTTTTAAAATGTTTATTATTATTGAGACAGAGAGAAACACAGCATGAATGGGGGGAGGGGAGAGAGAGAGGGGGACACAGAATCTGAAACAGGCTCCAGGCTCTGAGCTAGCTGTCAGCACAGCCTGACACAGGGCTCAAACCCACTAACCATGAGATCATGACCTGAGCCGAAGTTGGACGCTCAACCGACTAGGCCACCCAGGCGCCCCTAATGTCTTATATCAGAATTAGATAAGCTCAGAAATGAGGTGACTAAAGTCAAGAAAGAATTGGAATCAGAAGGAAAAAAATCAAAGTAATATCAAACGGGAAGGACTACAGAAGCAAACTGACATACAAACTAATACCTTAACAGAAATAGAAAGTAAAAAGACATAATATTTTTTTCATATTGTATTGTACTGTATTTCTTTCATCATAATAAGTGTAGCATTTAATACCCATCCCCTATTTCTCCCACCCCTCCCCCTACCCCACTGGTAACCATCAGTTTATTCTCTATAGTTAAGAGTCTACTTCTTGATTTCTCTCTCTCTCTCTTTTCTTTGTCATTAGTTTTGTTTCTTAAATTCCACATATAACTGAAATCATTTGGTATTTGTCTTTCTCTAACTTATTTCACTTAGCATTATACCCTTTAGCTCTATCCATGTCATTGCAAATGGCAAGATTTCATTCTTTTTTATTACTCAGTAATACTCCATTGTGTAAGTATACCACATCTTCTTTATCCATTCATCTATCAATGGACACTTGGGCTGCTTCCATGGTTTGGCTATTGTAGATGAAGCTGCAATAAACATAGGGGTGCATGCATCCTTTATGTTAGTGTTTTTGTATTTTTTGGATAAATACCTGGTAATGCATCTCCTGGATCATAAGGTAGTTGTACTTTTAACTTTTTAGAGAAACTCCATACTGTTTTCCAGAGTGGCTGTACCAGTTTTCATTTCCACTAACAGTGCAAAAAGGTTCCCCTTTCTCTGCATCCTCACAAACATCTGTTGTTTCTTGTGTTTTTGATTTTTGCCATTCTGAAAAAAGTCACAACCTCTTAAATATTAAGAAGAAATGAAGAACACAAGGATTTGAGAAAACATGACAAGTATTTCAGCTTGGCAAAAAGATACAATCTAAAGATAATGGGAATCCCAAAGAAGAAAACCAAAACAAGGAAACAGAATGAAACTGAATAGTATGACTTAAGAAAACCTGCCTGAATTGTAAAAAGGAAAGAACATAAAATGTGCTGGAATAAACACATGGTAGTGGAGTTTTAGATTTTAAAGAAAATGAAAGATGTTCTGGGCACTTCTGTAAAAAGAGCATGTTACTTATAAGGGAAAGAAAGTTAGTTTATCATCAGATTTTTGACAGCAATGGTTTATGCCAGCAGCAAATTGAGTGCCATGTTTAAGGTCTTCAAGGAAGGAAAATGTGAACTAAAGATTTTAAGTCCAGCAAAATTTAAGGAAGGACCTTGACAAATATGTCAACATATAAGGACTTAAGGAATTTTGTTCCAATGAGCTCTTCTCTATGACTTTTCTGAAAAAAAAAACGTGCTTCAGGCAACAAAATGACTTGAGAAGAATCAGCACAAGAGCTGTTAGTATTAAATATATAATTACCTGTAGAATTAGATTAACTGAGAGTTAAAAGGCATGGGGCCTACTATATGTAATAGCTATATGTTCTGACAATGTAAATGTAGTATAACCATTAAAAAATAAAAAGAGAATAGGAATAACACAAGCAAAAGTTTTTAAATTGTTTTAATAATCATAATTGATGGTGACAGTATTAGTATTCTGAGACTGTTGTATTTATAACATAGGATAAAGCAAGTAAGTTATTTTAATATATTCTGTTTTCTCTAGATCCTTGAGAAATAGGACTCTCAGAATCCTATTTGAATTGGAAATATCATTATGTATTCATGAGAATGTTATCTTCATTTTATCTTCAAATATGTTTATTCCCCCTCCCCCTAGTTCTGTCTACTAAAACGGCCAAGAAAATACTCCAGGTCTGGGTCACAATATGGCCAAGAGGAGCCTGGAAGGATTTTTCATACCAGAGAGTGAAAAAGTTATCAAAGGCTATGTGTTAGCTTCCCAGGGTAACCCTAACAAAGTACCAGAAACTGGAATGTTTAAAACAACAGATATTTATTCTCTCACAGCTCTGGATCTGAAAATTTGAAATCAACGTGTCATAAAGAGTGGCTCTTTATGGAAGCTCTGTGAAGAATATGTTCCATGCCTTTCCCCTGCCTTCTGGTTGTTGCTGGCAATTCTTGGCTGGTAGACGCATTACTTCAATCTCTGCTTCTATTTCACGACATTTTCCCTGTGTGTCTGTGTGTCCAAATGTCCCTCTTCTTATAAGGGCACCAGTCATATTGAATTGAGGGCCTACCCTAGTCCAACATGACCTCATCTTAATTTGACTAGATCCTCAAAGACCCTATTTCCAAATAAGGTCATGATCATAGGTTCTGGATGGCCACATATTTTGGGAGGATGCTATTCTACTCAGTACAGATTAGTATTTGATCATGTCAAAATAACTCCATTGGAAGAGGCTTTCATTGGCCAAAATCTGGATGAAATATTTTCTTCCAGAGGAGCCTCTTCAACTTGGATAATTACTGTCAGAAAAGTAAATGGAAAAAAAGAAAGTCACAATCTCAGATGAAAACCGAAGGGTCACGAACATCTGTTCATTTCAGTAAACTTGGTTGGAGTTTCTGATAAATATATGTTTTTTTGAGCTTCGGTAAGGATAAGAAATGCAAAAAACTGAAACTTATCATCTATGTTTAAATCTATTGGTTCAAAATTAAAGACACACACACACAGGACACAAAAATTAGTCAGTTTTTGAGGATCACAGGAAATCAATTCATTCTCTTGAAAGCTGAGGAAATTAATGGGAAGAACTAAGCACATTTCCTGCCTTTCTTATGTAAACTGTAATACTAACAGAAGGAAACATCTCCTCATACAATTATTGCAGCTAATAAGTGGAAACAAAATCATGCAATTAGAGTATGCCCATTTTGCAAACTCTGATGAATTAATTGGTCTAAGCAACGAACGTCATTGGCTGCTAACATCAAAAAGAAATGAAAGCTAAAAAATGAAGTTTTTTGAAAACAATAAAACCAAAAGAAAGAACGCCAGGCTTTCAGTGGGAAACACATACCACAGTTTGCCAAAGGGATCAGATCAGAGTCTGATCTGACTCTGGATCCAGCTTTCAATGTGCAGGACATACAGAGGACAGAGGAGCATGTTGAAATGCATCATGGAGTTCAGTCTGTAAAACCCACACTACAGGAGAGTTTACAGGCCACACAGCCCAGGTTCTTCAACAGGAAAAAAGAAAGGAAAAGAAAGCAATGGAGGGGATCCTGTAGATTAAAAAAGACTTAGAAAACATATCAAGTATTAAAAAGTAGGCAAGTCTGAGCTGTAGTACATGGAGATGCCCATGGTAAGAAACCATAAAGAAACACAAGGAAGTGAGTGCTATAAAAGTCAGGAAAATGCTTACTGTTGGGGGCACAGAAGGACTGTGTGATTGGGATGAGGCACATGGAAGGGGTCCTATGGTGGCCTGTCACATTCTGTTTCTTGATCTGGGTGGTGGTTACAGAGGGTTTACCTCTCACGAATTCATTAAACTAGACATTTGTAACTTTCTGTATCTGTATGTTTTTTTTCACAATAAAATGGTAAGAAATAAAAAAGGTGGGGATCACTCTGGCTATAATGTTAAGAATAAATTATGGAGTTACAAGGGTAGAAGCAGGGAGACCAAGTAGGAGGCTCTGACTATTATTTAGATGAGACAGAAGATGGTGGGTCATACTAGAGGAAGTGGTGCAAAGTGGTCAGATTCTGAATGTAGTTTGAAGATAAGTCAACAGGATTTCCTGATGGTTTCGATGTGTGACCTAAGAGAAAGGGGAGGAGTCAAGGATGATTCTGGGGATTTGGGCCTGAACAACTAGAAAGATGAAGCTACCATTAGCTGAAACAGAACCACCATGCATATTACAGGCTTTTGTTTTATTTGAGGGAGGAGGCAAGAGTTCAGATTAAGCATGTTGAATTTGAGTCAGTTTTTGGCAGTGCAAGTGTTGAGTAAGGAGGTCTGGAAAACTTTTTTGTTTGTTTGTTTGTTTGTTTTTTAAGAAATCAGGAGTCTGACAGTCAGGAGCGATGCCTGGGCCAGAGGTTCTATCTTTGGGAGCCGGTAGCACAGAAATGATACTCACGTGCATGTAAAAGGCAGATGGAGTTAGATGACTTGAGGCTAATTCTCCTTCTTTCTGGCTTGTGCCATCCTTAACTCTGTTACTTAACTCTGTTATGGCTCTGTTAACATTACTTAACTCTGTTATGGCTCTGTTACTCATTCAGTTTCTTCATTGCGGTGGTAATGGTACCTACCTCATAAGGTTGTGGTGCCATGAGTTTGAAATGAGGAAAAGTAGGTCAACTGCTCAAGGAGTTCTTACATAGCAGTCTCAGTAATTGTTGGGTGTGATGATGTGATGGCGATGTTCCCATCGCACAGCCTGCTTCCCCCAGGCATCCAGTGAACTTTGCTTAATGCCCCAAGCCCCTCAAGAGCCCCACCCCAATCATCTGTTCTAGATAGCATTCCACCGCCCAGTTTATTTCTAGTTTTCTATCTATCCTGTGTTCCATTTTCTTAAGCCTCTGTTTCTTGCTAGTTCATGTGATAGATAAAACTGTATCCATTAAGGCTGGTATTTAAGGAGCTGTTTAGACATGATCAACACTTACATTTTCACAAAAGTTTTTGAAGCCATGATCTAAAGGAGGAAGTCATGAAGGAAACATTTGGCACATAGGGGAAGCAGTGGGAACACACTGCTGATACAGGAAGCCCTGTCTTCTCTGCCAACCGAAAGGCCTCTCTTCAGTCTTGCCCTAAGAATAAGCTCACAATGAATGCTCTGTAGACAGCAAAAGTATTTGCTCCCATTCGACCCTTACCCAGACCTCTCTTTGTTTCTCTTAGCCTTAGTACATTGAGCTCTGCTATTTTCTTGTTGAGCCATTGAGCAAGGAGAAGGTAGCACAGAGTGATGGAGAAGGGGCACTGAGTCCAACTTCTGAGGGATTGTTTAGAATAAAGGTGCAGAGTCTTATGTTCTGGGATCTGGAGGACCTACCTGGTCATTGTCTCCTAGGGCTGGTCTGGATTCATGGGCGTGTGAGGAGAATTCACTGCCTCTGTGATCTCTGCATCACCCCACAGAGAGGGGCAGCAGGAGCACTTGGTGCTAGAAACATTGCCTGTATTTTCCTTTCTCCCTCTTTAGAACCCAGCCTCGGTTCTCTGAGCTAAGCAGAGACCTGCACTCAGAGCCCATACTCCCTGACACTCTCTCCAGGCTAAAGGGCAAGAAGGTGGGTCCAGCCAGCAGACAAGGGGAGACTCCCCTACAAGCTCCAGACTTATACTATGCACAGAATCGTTTCCAGAAGTCATCTCTGGACTCTGAGAGGAGAGTGTAAGGTGTTTGTCCCCTAGTGGAGAGAGGGTCGGTGTTGAAGTTTTTCACTGTTGGTGTCTCCTTGCTCCTGTAGATTCCCAAGAGGCAGGCATGGGTCTTGTGAGCACTAATCCTTTTACATTATAGGACTTTTATCTTGAGATTTATATTGGCCCTCAGAAAATCTAGAAACCTGTAATTGTGCGAAAATTTGATGAATGTGTGTACTTTTCCCCTAGAGACTTTGGCCATAGTTTTTACCAGATTCTTGTGTGTGGGGTGTGTGTGTGTGTGTGTGTGTGTGTGTGTGTGTGTGTGTTTGAGACCAAGAAGTTATTAATAAAAAGAGTAACGATACTGCCCTTTCGATATATCCCTTTATTATCTCTACATGTTCTTGTTTTCACTGTGTATTCGCTTTCTTGTTTTCTAACGAGTAAAACAATAAAAAGCATTAACAAATATTTGTCCAGAAATGTTAAGTATCCAAAGCTCTCAGTGAGAGCTCTTTTAAAAGCTTTTAGAGACACCCCGTGAGGTTAAGTGCTCTGACCACCGCGTTTTACAGAGGAGGAAACTGAGGCTCAGAGAAGCAGGCAGATGATGGAAAGTGGATCTACGATTCAACTGAGGTCTTTCTCACTCTGGGAGTGATTCTTTTCTTATGCTATACAGATCAGACATTGTACAGCATTGTGCCACTTTGTCTGTACCCAGACTGCCAAGAAATTGTGTGCATGTTGAAAAAAGTTCCACTAAAGCAACGGACACTCAGTTTTTGGTGGGAAAGAGGGATTTGCTTCCCCTGTAGACAACTTTCCTTTGACACGTCTTATAGGGTATGCGGGGTGGTGGGAGTGGGTGGGCAGGGTTCTGGAAGGCTGCGTTATCAGAAGCAATCAAAGGGCTAGGATGGAAAAATATTCCTGCAAAGGAAAGTATCCCCTTTTCACCAGTTCTCAGGAATGTCTCCTACCATAGCCAGTCTCTTGATTTTCATCTGTTAAGGGGTCTTCACTGAAAGGAGCTTTGCAACAAAGTTCAAACGGCCGCCCACTCACATTTTTCTAGCCCACGGGCTGTTTTCCCTACGCAAACAACATCGTCCTGTGTCACTGCAGGGCTATCTCCCGTGGCTGTAACAATACCCTGAAGACAGAGCTTAGGCAGTTCAGGAGTTCACATTTTTATTAAGTTCCTCATTTGCCACCTGTGTTCTTTTTGGACCAGCTTCACATTCCCAGGCTGCAGAGAACAGCCTGCACGGGAACCGGGCTGTGCTGATTTAAAGCTGGCGTTCAGTGCTGTCCTTGCTCTCCTTAATCTGCATCTGTAATCCGGAGGAATCCTACCATATCACGCATGACCCCTCTCGGGCGCCTGGGTCCACAGCGACTTCCTGGCACCGACAGACTCAGGGTCCCCAGGACGTCCATCTCCCATGCCCGCATGCTGCCCCTGGGCTCGCTTCCTTCTTTCCCGTCCCTGGAGCTTGAGCCTCATGTACCAACACTCAGAATGGGGCTCGTTATGTAAGTTTCCCGGTCCCTGAGCTGGGTGACTCAGCGTGAGGTGGTGCCCCGCTCCTTCCCAGCCTGGGGCAGCATGCTAACCAGCGGCAGGTCAGTGGCAAAGCGGAATGGAAAACAAGGCCTGCTAATGAGGTCCAGCTGAGCAGCCTTCCTTCCCAGCGGTGTCTGCTGAGCCCAGGAAACCCACGGGAACCCTTGGAGGGCTGTTGGCAAGAACCATTGGTGGAATTCTCCATGTCCCTGCTCACTTCCTGTTCTTCTCTTCTCTCTTTGGCCACAGATTACAGAAGTTTCACATTTGGTTCCTCTTTGCCCCCAGGTTGCCACTTCCTGGGTCCCTGATATAAATGGAACATTCATGGTTTTCCAAAATTCGTATGGAGAAGCCCCGACGGTCCAGTGTGATAGTGTTCGGAGGTGGGGCCTTTGGGAGGTGGACTGAGATGAGGTCATTAAGGAAGAGCTTCCATGATGGGATTAGTGCCCTTATGAGAAAAGTTAGAGACCAATGTCCTACCCACCCCCCTCATGTGAGGCTCCATCAAGAAGGTGGCCACCTGGAAACCAGCAGTGAGTCCTCATCAGAACCCCGCTATCCTGGCACCCTGATCTCCAACTTCCAGCCTCCAGAACTGTGAGAAAGTAAATTTCTGTTTGAGCCACAAAGTCTGCAGTATATTGTTAATGCAGCCCAAGCTAAGACAGTCTCAACTGACCTGAGTCTTCACCCCTGGGTCCTGGCGAGGCTCAGGAAGAAGGCGATGCTGATGTGTGAGGATGCACCTTTGGGTGCAGCTCAACCTGGACCCAAACTCTCTCCTCCACCCCAGGTTCCCAGCACAGAGTAGGAAATCAGTTGCAAACACTGGTTGTAGAGATGACAGACTTTGGCACTGGATTTGGCCTTGCGTCTTGCTCTCCATTTCTTTCTGCTGCAGGCATGCGTTCGAGTTTTCTTTCCTTTGCAGGACAAGGACAGGTGCTGGGATCCTGCTAACCATTGGACTAGGAGCCAGGGATCTCAGCTTCGAGCACAGGGTTTGCCACTAACCAGGTGTTCAGGGAAGGGCAGCAAACTTTCTCTCTCTCTATGCCCCAGGGACTCCTCTAAATGAATTCTGCCTTAGAATCGTACTAATCATTAATAAAGATTGTGTGCCAGCTCTGCCCAGTGTTGGGATATGGTGCTGAACAAGATAGCCGTGGTCCCTGCCTTCATGAAAACTGCATTCCTGAGTGAGGAGACAACTAGCAAGGAAGCAGGGAAATAAGATAATTACCGAATGTGGCAAGTGCTCTGAGGGAGACAAACAGAATGATGACATCTAAGAGGAACCCGGAGGAGGTGAAATTTATTTAAAAACCTCCACCTATAAGCTGAGAAGAAGCCAGCGCTGTCAACCAGGCGGAAGGTTTCCAAGCAGAGTTATGGGCTAACAAAAAGTAAAAAGGCTTTACAAAATACATAGTGCTACACAGATAGCCAGTTTAATACGAGTTACACCGCCTTCATTATCTATGGCTTTACCCCACATTCCCGGACCAGAGTCTCGAATTTGCACGACTGGCCGGTGTTTGGAAAGCAGTGCTATAGGACAAGCTAAGTCACACAGGAGTCCAACCTGAGGGCTCCTGGTGAGAAGGTGCGGTACAAAGACAAATGTCAGGGTGCCTGGGTGGCTCAGATGATTAAGTGTCTGACTCTTTATTTTGGCTCTGGTCATGATCCCACGGTTCTGAGTTGGAGCCTCGCATTAGGCTCTGTGCTGTGCATGGAACCTACTTAAGGTTCTCTCTCCCTCTGCCCCTCACCCAACTCATGCTCTCTCTTGCTCTCCCTCTCTCTGTCTCTCAAAATAAATAAATAGGGGCACCTGGGCGTCTCAGTCAGTTAAGCCTCCAACTCTTGATTTCGGCTCAGGTCATGATCTCATGGTTCGTGGGTTCAAGTCCCACGTCAGGCTCTTAGCTGACAGCGTGGAGCCTGCTTGAGGTTCTCTGTCTCCCTCTCTCTCTGCCCCTCCCCTGCTTTCTCTGTTTCTCTCTCTCTCAAAATAAATAAACATTTTAAATAAATAAATAAACATTTAAAAAAGGACAAATGTCTGAGAGGTCTGCTCTCTTTGAGGACATGATAATCCAATCTATACAGAGACCCATCTCCTCCCACAGCCTCCTGTCCCCAAATGCTTCAGCTCTTTGTCACCCTTCTTCCAGCATGCAGCTGGCATTTATGGAGCACCTGCTAAGAGACAGGGATCCTCCCCTCCTCCCAGCAGGAACTCAGGAAGTAACACCCACTCCTCTATGTCTTAGGCCTAAGGAGGTCACTTCTCCCAGCTGTTCATGTTTGGGTCCGTGTTGGCTATAGTCCATTGTGCTTATTATTTTTCTCTTCAGCTAGATTCCTTTTGGGAGTCAGTGGGGCTCCAAGCATGCTATGTTTGTAAATTGATGCCATTAACCACCCAGAGGGGCCATCTAGGGGCTGGAATGTTTCAGCATGTGTGTTCCCTGGGGAAATAACCAGAGATGTGTGGAATGGTCATGCAGCACATCTCCCTCGGGCAATCCCAGTAGCAAAGTTCGCTGACTGACCAACTGAGCCAACCTCAGCACAGTGGGTACAGTGCAGCCTACTGCTTTAGATTCTCCCTGGACACGTTTCCTGAGAGCCAAGAACACTGGACAGGGAGCCACAACGTCGGGGTTTCCACCTCCTAGTCCTGGGGCCCGATCTACAGCTTTATATCTGTTAGTTATATCCTCTAGGTTCCAACATTCTCTACCTGCGTGACTTTAGAAGGATAGTGTTTTTCAAACTTCAGGCTTCAGAATTCTCTAAGAGCTAGTGAAAGTGCAGATTCTTGCACTTGCTGAATCAGTAGCTCATTTGGGTAGGGCTGCTGGAATTTGCATTATCAATAGGCATGGAAAAGAGTTCCTGACTGCAAGAAAACTGCAGTTTAAAAAACAGAGCTGCTTAAAGTGGCTACCACCAAAGAGCGATTCAGTGAATTCTTCCTTTACAGGACTAAGTGGTTCCTCAGCTAACCTTGAAGTGGGGCTGCCAGGTGGGGTTCCTGGAGACAGCATTTATAACAAGAGGTAACCCTGACACTTCACACAATGCCAGGGCCCAGAGCCTGTGTGCAGTAATCCTGGTTGAATGAAGGAAGGGCCCGGTGGGAAGGGGAGTTGTGCTAGACTATTAATTACTAATATGTGTCACTGGAATGCAGATTTCAGAAAAGTAGGGGCCATAATCTTAATTATTCCCAGGGCCTGATATATTCTGAAAATGCTGAATAAGTTAATGACACCACCTACTTCTCTCTCTCCTTTGGATGAGAGAGTGTCACGGAATCTGGTCTGGATCACCTGGCAGAAGAACTAAGAGGCACTCGGAGATCTTGGAAGGCAGGTTTATTTTACATCGGTGCGCTCAGAGATCATTCACCAGAGGTCTGAGCCCAGAGCACCAGCAGAGGGAACAATTTATAGGCTGTTACTTCTGCATTCTTCATTACTGTGCGCAACAAGCAGGGTGGGAAGAAGTACCCGGAAGGGGCGGTTTTTGATCAGGGACAGGTATTTCCTTATCAGTCCTGTCGGTCATCTTATAACAGACTTTTCCCTATCAAGAGAAGGTCTGAAAGCCCAGTGAGGTAGACCTACCCTGTCTGAAGGAACTCGCTATTCCCCCCAAATATCTGATTCTGATTCAAACTAACATAGAATCAGCATTGTATGATTAGAAACCAAATTCAGGTTAGGACATGAATGTATTTTTGATACCCCGGGAAATGGCAAACATATCACCTGGGCATAATAGTGTCAGTCATACAATTTCTATTGTAATAAGAAAAGATAGAGTAATTTATTTCCTTTCAACACAAGGGGCAGAACAGTTGGGCCATTAGGAAAATTTGCTAAATAACAAAACTCATTAAAAACAAAGAAATAGCAAATTAAACTGATAATGCAAAACTATTTCACACCCATCAGACTGTGGTAGGGTCCCCTCCCTATGGAAAGAAAAAAAAAATAACTCAAGGTAACCTGCCTATGCACATAGTGACAACACCCCTCAGGTCCTTGTACATGAGACCACTTAATCAGACTACATGTTTGTGTGTTACCACATATAGGAGGTAAAGAAGTAAAAAAAAATATATATATATGTATATACACACACGTGTAAAACCACGCCACGTGGTGTATGAGGCTCAATTCTTTGGGTAGGAACCCAACTGAGCGGTGCTGGTAAGAATAAAGTTGCTTCCTGGAAAGAAAAGCCTCAATGTCACGACTCTCTGTGCGAGAATCCTGCTACAAGATAGGCAAAAATTAAAAGGTATGACAAAAGCAAGTGTCAACAACACCATGTGGTATATAATAAAAACACTGGTAGATTGCCAGTGGTTTAACCCCTTTGAAAAAGAGGGGCACCCCGAAACAGGGTTGTAAATGTGCCTGCATGCTTTATGACTCAGTGGTTCGCTCCTAGAGGGTTATTCAATGCTTGCCCATCTACAAGACACATATAGGGGCACCTGGGTGGCTCAGTCAGTTAAGTATCTGACTTTGGCACAGGTCATGATCTCGTGGTTTGTGAGTTCGAGGCCCATGTTGGGCTCTGTGCTGCCAGCTCGGAGCCTGGAGCCTGCTTCAGATTCTATGTCTCCCTCTCTCTCTGCCCCTCACCAACTCGTGCTCTGTCTCTCAAAAATAAATGTTAAAAAAAAATTTTGTTTAAAAGGAAAGGAGGAGTATTACTTTTATTTGTAATATAATTTACTTCACTATAACTTTATGTAAGTTTTCAAATGTACATCTATAGTAGAAGAATAAATCAACCATTAGGTAGATACAATATCAAACTCTGTAAACAGCAAATATGAATGAACTATAGTTGTGCATCAACAGATTAAATTCAACAATATAATACTAAGTGAAAAAACCAAATCATAGAAGAATATATATGCCATGATTCCCCTGATTTAAGGGCCAATAACAGAGCAAACAAAGCAGGGTGTGGAATTTGCACAAAACAAGGTTTTATAGTCTTTGTGGATTCTTTTCCTGGAATTCCCATCCCCATTTCATTTAACTTGGAAACTTCTTTCCTTACAATAAAACTTGAGTCACTTTCTCTTTAATGTCTTCCCCAGTGGCTCCCGGTAAAGTTATTGCTCCCCCTTTTCTGATAGATCTTTCCCTTGCATACATATCATCACAGCACTTGTCACACTACATTGCAAATAGTAGTCCATAGGACTACTGGCAGTGTCCAAGCCAATTGTGTTCTGGTAAATGGTTACTAACTGGCTCTTCATATATATATATATATATATATATATATGAATATTTTCTCAATTTTCCCTGACATTTAAAAAATGTTTTTTAATATTTATTTATTTTTGAGAGACAGAGACAATGCAAGCAGAGGAGAGGGCAGAGAAAGAGAGACACAGAATCTGAAGCAGGCTCCAGGTACTGAGCTGTCACCACAGAGCCCCATGGGGTCTCAAACTCACGAAGCATGAGATCATGACCTGAGCCAAAGTCAGGCACTTGATCGACTGAGCCACCCAAATGCCCCTCAATTTTCTGTGACATTTACAATACAGTGGCTACAGGTGTGATACACTTTGAGTTTTCCAATGCATTATTAACATTTTCTCCATTACTTAAATCTGACAGTCAACAAAACCATAAATCAAGCATTGATTTGTAGTATTTGCCTATTTGCATAGCATAAATTCATTCAGTATAGAAAATTCGGGGTTTTAACATGACATCATTAAATGAGGAGTTGGACAGAGATGCGGAGAGACCCCTGTCTTGAGGAACTCTCTTTTATACCTTCATTCATTCTGCAAATATTTACTGAAGGCTGTGGCTAGAGTACTGTTCAGGACAGGAAATGTCCTCAACCAAAGGAAATTAATGAAGCCGGCCATAAACAAATGGGGCCCGCAAATAACAAGAGAAACATTGTTGTGAGTGCAATGAAGGAAATCAATAAGGTGGTTGCTGAAATAAACACGGGGGGGAATGACCTAGAGAGGTCAGCAAGGGCTTCCCTGAGTTGGTAATATCTAAGCTGAGACCTGAAGAATGAGAACAGGGGGCTCCTAGGAGGAGGCTCAGTGGGTTGAATTTCTGACTCTTGCTTTCAGGTCAGGTCGTGATCTCAGGGTCAGGAGATTGAACCCAAGGTCAGGCTCTGTGCTGAGTGTGGAGCCTGCTTGGGATTCTCCCTCTCGCTCTGCCCCTATCCCCCTCTCTTGCACTCTCTCTCTCTGCCTTTTCTTCACTCACGCTCTCTCTTTATCTCTCTAAAAAAAATGAGAATAGGCCATCCTTTTAACGAGCCAGAACACTATTCCAACAGCAAGGTTAGCAATGTCAAAGCCTCTGAGGAGACAAAGAGCCTGGGGTATACGAGGATGGCCGAGACAGAGGGCTGAGAGGCCTGAATGTTTTAGGCAGTTGGTGCACGTGGTTGCAGTCAGATTGTAGTTGGATTTTACTCTGACAGCGGTGGGAGCTCTCGAAGGGGGTGTTGGGTTTTGGGTGTACAGCAAGAACTAAGGATGTGTTCAGCCATCAGTTTTGCCCCTGGGCCTGACCCTTAAAATGGACAAAATCATAGCATTTGATTTCAGGTTGATTTCTTCTAGGAATACACAATCTCTCTTCGTTCTTGCCATCAGAGACTATAGTTGGGGAGACACTGCATAAGATCACATTCCACCTGAACCCCATTAAAGTACATCTTCTGGCCAGTCACAGGAAGGAGCATGAGAGGAGAGATCAGGTTGAGAAGGAGAAGTCAAAGCAAGTTAACCTCAACATTATCATGGAAAAGGTAAGGGGCTCCAGGGCAATGGTCACATCTCTTTCTACACAGATATCCTGGGCCTCTGAGAGAAAAGGCTATTTTTCCAATGAGGAAGTCCTGGTGGACAACGAAATCTTTGTCTTCTCGGGTACCAGAATAGGCAGAGCTAAATAATGGTTTCAATTCCCCCAAATGAATAGCCGTCATATTCTTGACCTGAGTTCTAAATCAGTTCTGGATACAACCCCCCCACCTCCCAAAGATCTAAACCAGAGGTTAAAAAGTGGGAAAAAGGGAAATTCTTATCTTTATCCAAAGACAGCTTTTCCCAAAGTGTATTCTGAAGAATATTAGTTCCATAGAGTCATGCCGTGACAAAAGAGTTCCATGGTCAAGGGAAATCAGAGGATGCTGAAAGCCATATCTGTCTTTTGTAGACTCGCTGTGCACGTGTAGTGAAGAAATGAGGTTAATATTGTTAAGCACAGTCTTTGGAAATAACGCCGAAGAGCATTTTTGCTTATGACATTTTCTACTGTGCACATTTAGAGTAGCACTGCCCATGGATACCTTTTCTCTTCCAAAAGAGGAATTTTGTTTTGTTCAGGATGGAAACTTCATGGAGGCATGCAAGAGCAATCTGGTACACACACACACACAGGACAGCCTCCAGCCTCAGTCCCCAGATAGGTAGGAGAGGAAGTGTCCCGAGTGAATGGCCGTTCCAGTTCTCTTCCCTTCCAGATGTGAAGCTGCCTGGAGGTATGACATTAGTTGCTGCCTGGGTGGAACATGGGGGCTGCTCTTTAACAGGGCAGTTAGGGTGGGTGGAGGAAGAGGAGGAGGAAGCTCTGGGAGTAGGTGATAGGCAGCCAGGAAAACCCTGGCCTCGGGGACATCAAGTGGAATTTTCCTCTGGAAATCCTTTTGAACTAAGTGGATTTGAATGTTGCACCCCTGGTTGCCTGGATCCCGTGGCTAAGTGATTCTGTCTTCATTTCCTTGTAATGATTAACATTGCTGTAGTCCCTGCAGTTTGGGGACAGCTTGTCTAACTGTGGTGATGGCAGGGAGGAAGCCCATCCCCAAGTCCCTCAGCAAAATCTGCTCTCCACTTCTGAGTTTTGGTGGGAAGAGGAGAGACATTAAAATATTCCTGTGTTTGGAAGGACTGTCCAGCCATTTCTTAAAGACTTCTCAGTGTTTTAAACTCTTTGAACAAAACACCCGCCTGGGGCTAATGGATGATGTTTTCTTTTTTTCTTTTTTTAAGTTTATTTATTTATTCTGAGAGAGAGAGAGAGAGAGAGAAGGAGGGGCAGAGAGAGAAGAGAGAATCCCGATGCTGAGCTCAATCCCAGGAACCGAGGGATCATGGCCTGGGCTGAGATCAAGAGTTGGATGCCACCCAGGCATCCCATGGGATGATGTTTTCATTAGTCATCCTAATGAAAACCTAATAATGGTATTTTTAGATTACGAAGCCGAAGCCAAGAGGCGCAACTCTTTTGGGGACAGGAGTAGGGAAGAATGTGGCATCATCTCCTAACCCATTGGAGGCCTCTCATGCCACCCGACAAGTGGTTTGGGTCCCACATTTCACTTAGGATAAACAAGTTGGATAATGAAGTGAGGTCAAAGACTCGTGGCCCTGGGACGGAGTGCCGCTGACAGAGGCCCTGCATTGCAGAGGGGGGCCGCTCTATCACCCCACCCCAGCCCACTCTGAAACGCCTGGCTTTATTTTGCGTTTTTTTATTTGGCTTGTTTTCAAAGCTTTTCTCCCTCCTTTTTCCCCCTTGTTTCCTGTCTTCCTCCCTCCCTTCCTCCTTTCCTTTCCATGAAAAAGGAAAGAACAACAAAAATATTACTCGTTTGAAAGAGGTTAGTGATAGAGAGCCATCAGAATCTGCACCTGAGAGCAAGGGGACAGCTCCCTTTCCCATGACACAGTGCACATCACAGAATGTCAAAGCAAGGAGTGACCTTAGGGATCCTGTCCCATCCTCTCAAAGCAGATGGAGGCTCAAAGGGGAGGCTCTTGCACAGGACTCGTAACCCCAATACTGCCTCTTTCTACAACCTCACACTGAAGTGGGAGCAGCATTCATTACTTAACGTCACGAGTTCTGCTGGAGCGCTCCCTGAAGCGCAGCACGACCTGACACTTTTTGGAACCTTTAGCAGGATCTGTCCCCCAGCATCCTAGTGAGGGCTTGGCTACCTTGTCACAAGGGTGACAAGGTGACCCACGTGGGTCGAGGTAAGGAGGAAATGACCAGTCTGCTGAGAAAGACTGCTTATCCTAAAACTAAAGATTTTAAAAACATGCTTGATGCTTTTCTGAGCACCGAATCACGGTGAGTTTGCCGAAATGAGATGGAGAGTTTTACGATGGAGACAGAGGGAAACTGAACAGGGTGTGCCATACCGCAAGCTCCGGGAAACCCACCAGGACTCTGACCTCACTTGATGCCCTGTGTGCCTCCATCTCTCATGAAGTGATGGCCAGGTTTAAGTTCTGGGCCTCTCAGCCATGCTGTGAAAAGTTGCCATGTACAAAATGTGGCCACCATGTAATTGAGGGCCTGCAGTTGAAATAAAACCTGCAGCCCATCATGTCCCTTAAGGGGGATCTCCCTGTTCATAGTTTTAAGTCATTTGATGCCATAGGGCCACTGATGCAGAGCATGACAATGTATGTTCTAGATACTTTATTCCTTATTCATAGGGCATGGACTTTTTTATGATTGGCAAGTATCAATCTATGATATCAAGTATCTATTATTTATAAATTGCACTCTTAAAGTTAATATGTAATGGCAGAAATTGTTAATTATACCTGTCCTATGCTAATAAAAATAATCTTTAATGTAGCATATAGGGAGAGAGACAGAGAGACTATGGAGTATAGAGATAGTGAAGACGACAGCAAGGAAAGGGAAAGCAACGTGGAGAGATGCAGGGATTTCTGCAGGTGATGGTATGTTGCTGTCGGTGTCCCTGAAGTCCCTTAATCTTGGCCAAGTCCTCATTGTAATCACGCGTGTTGTTTTCTCTGGATCCAGAGTAATGACTTGAGCTATGAATAGGAATGAGAAAGCATGGGAAATTGCATTTCCCAGTGTAAGGATGGGAGTACATGGTTCCCAGCCTCAGAGTGTGTCCCCGACTGGACAAACTCATACTGAATAGAACACAACTTGACATGTCCCTCACAGTTATAAAGAAGAGTGGCCATCAGGGACATGAGACTGCTGAGGACATAAAGGCCACTGAATGCTAGTGCTGGGAGAATTTTGAAGGCCATCTGGTCCCCTCTTCTGCCTTCTAGCTCTCAGACAATGAGTGAATGGGGGGTTAGAGGGATGGGGCTCTTGCCTCTGGTTTTATCCCACATATCCCGGAAATGAGGATGATGTCCCAGCCACCAAGATGCTATCAATCTATTCTAGTGTTTAGTTTTATAGGAGCCCCAGTGTGTGGGTAAGAGCAATTCGATATTATTGAGGGCACATAACGTGGTACATGGCACTGTGCTAAGCTTCTGCCATGCATCTTACCTCACTTAATGCTCATAGAAGCCCTAATGAGCAATAACACATACAGAGGAGGAATAACTTACTCTAGACCACAGTTAGCAAGTGGCAGAGCTTGCTCAGGATCACATTTGCCTGATTTCACATTTCAAACTCTTAATAGTACTATTCTATTCCCATTATGAAAATCCTACTATTATGAAACAGCCAAATAATTGGTTTTGATTTATGGTCCAAAAGACATTTCCCTTACAAATAATAAGAGGTTCATTATTAGGGTTGCCAGATTTAGCAAAAAATTAAAAAATAAAAACAAAAATAAAGAGTACAAGTATTTTTGAATTTCAGATACATAAATAATTTTTTAGTTCAATCATTTTAGTGTAAGTGTGTCCCAGATATTTCATGGAACATATTTAACACAAAGAAAACTATTCTTTGTTTTATCTGAAATTCCAATTTCCTGGACATCCTGTATCTTATCTCATGTCCATATTCATAATGAATGAGACCAAGTTGGTGAGTTCAGTCCCTTTGAGGGCCACTTGTTGCTTTGTTCCATGACGCCACCCTACTGGGAACCTCTTCATCTAAGGCTGCTGTGAACCCCTTCTGTCCCATAGTCCCTCAATGTCTTTGTATATCAAGACTATATTCTAATTTGTTTAAGATACTTTAACTATTTAAAATTTTTTTTTAACATTTATTTATTTTTGAGAGAGACAGAGCATGAGTAGGGGAGGGACAGGGAGAGAGGGAGACACAGAACCAAAGCAGGCTCCAGGCTCTGAGCTGTCAGCACTGAGCCTGACACAGGGCTCGAACCCACAAACTTTGAGATCATGACCTGAGCTGAAGTCGGATGTTTAACCAACTGAGCCACCCAGGTGCCCCAAAGATATTTTTACTATTAAATGGTTGATGCATACAACCATTTGGTGAGTCAAAGGTTATAGGTATATGCAGCATTGCATGATAAGCCCAGCTGTCTTCCAAAATGATGGTACAAATATTATTCTTCTGTTGGTGTGCCCGAGTTCCCTGTGTTCAATATCTTCCCTGCACATAGGGTATTATTAGACTTCTTAATTTTTGCTTTTGTAGTGGGTACGAACTGCTCTCTCACTGTGATTTTAATTTGCTCTTCCCTGATTTCTAATGAGGTTGAGCATCTCTTCACAAATTCATTATCTTTTTGTTTTTGCAGATGTCTGTTTGAATTTCAGCTATGTACTGGGGTTTAAAAGTCCATTGTTTTAAGGAAGATACTCAGAGATAGTAATTTGAGAAAAGATTAAACAGAGAAGGCCCCAGACACAGAGTGTACACTGGCCCTCAGGGAGCAGAATAAGTAAACTGTGCTCTGTATCTAGCACTGCCTGAGCCCTGGAAACCCCTTGGTTGCCCAACCACCATTTAGCTCCTCCCTCCTGGCAGCCAGGTGTTGTGGAAAGAATTTCCAAGCCCGATAGACCTGGACTTAAGTTCTATTTCCTAGATGTGTGACCGAAAGTCAGTCTCACCCACCCCCCCACCGCCCCCCGTGTCTGTTCCCTTCCTTATCTGTAAAATTGGAATGGAAAGATGTGCCGTTCAGGGTTACTGTAGGATTACACAAGATAGCAACTGGAAAGACTGCCAGCTAGTTGCTCAAGCAATGTTGCTTTCCTTCAGGGTTGTTTTTCTTGTTTTGTTTTGTTTTGTTTTTATTTATTAAAGAACAGACTAGAAGAAAAACACTTCAAGGCAACCACTATTCTATTCCATTAGAATCAATTGGAATTTTGCACTCACGATCTTAGTTGTGGCAAACATAAGCCTAGGGTTTTTCCTGAAATCAGAGGGGTGGCTGGGGTTTGGAGGCAATTTGACTGGAGGACTCCTTTCCACACAATACTGGGACTAGATCATCTGAGAGCGATGGGTCATCATCCTCATTCACCTTCGGAGGGAGATTCCACCACCATCCAGATACCCGACTCAGTGTCTCACAATCCTTAGATAGTTCAAGGTTCTTCCTGACATCTTGCTTAGAGTCTCTCTTTCTTGCTTCAGCATAAACTGTGTTCTTTTCTTCGTATGGTGGGGGATCACTGTGTGAGCCAGACATGTGAACTACATAGCAACATTCTGTTGTGTTCTAGTCATGCCAACTGCATCATGGGCCTGGTTCACAAGTAATTGTATTATGGGAGGTGGGGCCTAGGCCCAATGGCTTAATTCACAGGAGGGGGCCAGCCCCTGGCTATGATTACACCACAGCTCGTAAGGGGCAAGGTCCGATTTCAAGTCAAGTGTTCTGAATCACAAATTTGGAATTTTTTTCTCCTGTTCCCATTCACTCAGGATCTCCTTTTACTGGACATGTGACCAAAGGTGACCCTGGATCCTTCAAGCATCTGCAAGGGCCAATTTCAAATGTCTTAGCCCAGGAGTCAGAAGACCCTGTTCTCAATCTTAGTCCTTTACAGAATAGCTCCCCTAGAGAATATATGACATTAGAGATTTTCTGTCTGCTTTTGAGAGTTACTAAGTGTCACAGGTGAAGCAGGAAAATCCTTTGGAAACTGGAGTCTTTGCATAGGAAGATTCAATTTATCCATATATCTATATCATCTATATCTAGATCTACGTTTATGTCTATATCTATATCTATATTTTCTATTTCTACATATACACATATTATATATAATGGAGAGAAAAGTCATATACATAAATATATAAAACATAAAATATAAATATTTTATAAATATTTGTAAATGAAAATATGAATACTTATAAATATAACATTAAATACAAATATATATTTTTTATGGAGAGAGGAGTTATAACTTTTACCCCAATTTTTTAAAGTTTATTTATTTATTTTGAGGTGGAGGAGCCGAGAGATGGGAAGAGAAAATCCCAAGCAGGTTTTTGTGCTATCAGCATAGAGCCCGATGTGGGTTTCAAACTCACAAACAGTGAGATTATGACCTGAGCCAAAACCAGGAGCTTAAATCAAGAGTTGGACACTTAACCTGACTGAGCCACACAGACAGGCCTACCCTGGTTTTTAAAAAGAAGTCTAGGGGGGGCACCTGGGTGGCTCAGTCGGTTAAGCGTCCGACTTCAACTCAGGTCATGATCTCACGGTTTGTGGGTTCAAGCCCCACATCGGGCTCTGTGCTGGGCTAGCTCAGNCCTGGAGCCTGCTTTGGATTCTGTGTCTCCCTCTCTCTCTGACCTTCCCCTGCTTACGCTGTATCTCTCTCTCTCTCTCTCTCTCTCTCAGAAATAAATAAAGCACTAAAAAATTTAAAAAAAAACCTTTAAAAAAATAAATAAAAAGAAGTCTAGGACCTAAAAAAAAAAAAAAAGGCTAAGTAATTCATTCATGATTCATTCGGTCAGCAAATATTTTTTCAAGTGTTCACTGTATGTGAGATACTCAACTAGTCCCAGAGAATATAATAGAAATAAAATAAATATGATCCCTAGCTTCATAGCAGTTACATTTTAATGAGAAAGGCAACTAATAAACGATAAGCAAATAATAACACATGAAAATAACACTTAATGACAGACTGAAAGAAAAAAAGAAAAACAGTTTAAGAACTACTGTCTAACTAGACTTTGCATTTCTCTCTGAACTTTATTTTTGACCCTTCTTCTCCTGAAAACCTTTCTAGAAACAGACTCAGTTTAACTTCTCAGTTGTAATTTGAAGGGGTGTAGTTAAGTCCCTCAGTCCTCTGACCCTCCTTCTGCTTGAATAGGGTGGCTTTGTGCAGCCAGTCTGATTAGATTAACCCTTGATTCCTCCCTGCCTCCCAGGCAGGCAGGATAATTCCAGGTCTCTAGAAATGAAAGACAGGTCTGTTTGGCCAGGATCAGCAATGTACTTTCCCCTTGCAGAATCTCCCTCCTGATTATAGCTGCTGCCCATGAAAGAATAAATGATCTGAAAGCCCTGAAAGACAAACTACCAGGTAGTGTCAGGGAATTCTTAAAATCTTGTGGATTCTCATAAGGAGAATATTGTTCAGAATTTTATCTCAGGTCAGGTTTTTGTTCGTTGCTGAGTGGGGTTTTATATGTGCACATCTATTGTTTAAAAATGCAAGTGATTTATACCACCCCCCTACTCCGTTTTCAATCCTTAATAAACTCCTGGAACAATGTAACATTGTGCAACTCTAATTGTTGCTATTTTTGAATTGGTGTTGTCCTAAATTCACCTAAGGAGGTGGGCAGTAGAAAGAAGGGGTGACCTGTTGAAAGTCTCACAACTCAATGGCAAAGTTGAAATTTGAATCTAGGCCATCTGATTTCTGGGTCTCTGCTCTCCAGGCACTAGATTAGATACAACAGCCCTGCTCAGATTACATATGCGTGTGCACACAATATTATCAGAATGTTCTGGGGTCAGCTGATTAGAATTTTCAGTCCTTAATAATTCTAGAGAAAATGTCACGCCACCCACTGCAAGGCCAGTTCTGATCTGGAGAAAAACAGACTGTTAATTAAACACGAGTGCATGCTTGTTAACACTTTGAAGTGAAAACAAAACACAAGTAAATGGGGTGGGGGAAGCTATTGGGGAAGGTTGTGGATATCACTTGGAGGGTGAGTAATGAAAAGTTAATGTTCATGTACGATTAGGTTATTAGGTCAGGATCTAAAGTCTTATTGGTTGGAGTACCTGGGTGGCTCAGTTGGTTAAGTGTCTGACTCCTGGTTTTGGCTCAGGTCATGATCTCATAGTTCATGAGTTCGAGCCCTGCATCAGGCTCTGTGCTGACTGTGTGGAGCCTGCTTGGGATTCTCTCTCTCTCTCTCTCTCTCTCTCTCTCTGCCCTATCCTGCTCTCTCTCTCTCTCTCTCTCTCTCTTTCTCTCTCTTAAAAAATAAATAAAATTTAAAAAATAAAATAAAATAAAGTCCTGTTGGTTGTCCAAAGGGGCCTGATTCATTTGAATTTAGCTGATGGCTTCTTGTTTCCAGTACTTATCTTCCTACCTTCATTGCTTATTCCATTTCTCCCTCCCATCCATTTATGTCTTGGGTCTGGTGGGAAGGTGACAGCCCCTTCCCCTGAGAGTCTCTTGGGGATGGGCTTCAGGTCATGATATTCTAGAATTAGCTTTTGGGGGCTCCTTTCCTCAACATCGCCTTCCTCAGCCCCCTAATGAAGGCATGGGAAAGTGTCAGAAAAGGAAGCAGGCCTGAAGTGGAGAGAAAGTCAGGCTTCCTTCCCAGGGAACGATTGACTATTTCTGGAAAGCCAGCCCCAAGATTTATGCCCATTGCTGAGAAGGGGTCATGGCACTGAGTGAAACACATTAGCAACATCAGTCCCTGGGCTGGGGAACCGATGGGAGGCTGTCTTGCTCCAGAAGAAACCGAAAGCCAGACTGAACAGGCAACTCTTTCTTCATACTTAATGTGTCTCAGTTCCAGGACTTAAGCTCAGGCCCTCTTAGGCTGCTAATCAGTTCTTCTGGGAAATGCCATCTGTTGGGGATACTTATTTCTGGGCAGCAAAAATGCTATTCTATTTTGTATAGTTGCTACGTGGATGCCTCCTATTACCTTGGCCCAGGCAGCAGGGAGAAAGGGAGGGGGTCAGGCATTTGCCATCGTCAATTCACCCTTTTTGCATGTTCTTCCTGTTACCGCAGCTCACTGTCACTCCCCTCACTACCTTGAGCTCACACATGCACACCCAAAGCCTCCCTTAGTTTTCAAGCCATGATAAGATTTAAATGCTTATGTGAGTTTTCATATACAGTCTAGTCTTTGTATCAGCCGTACTAAGCCTCAACATTTGCTTAGAGTAAATAAGGAAGTGCTGTTAGGAAATTCATTCCTTGTGATCTTATTTATATCTTAAACCAGACCAGTACCTTTTGTTATTATAGTTGTTTTTCAGTGCAATGCACATAAGCTTGCTTTTCTGACTTTTTCTGTGGAATGCAGTATTTATTGACTCTCACCCCTAGAATAAATTTCTACCCTTTCTCCAATCAACGGGACAAACTCACATGCCAATTTGGAATGATTCACTTGCCCAGTGCTGTGACTGATTTGAATAGGGCCACCTTCTCAGCACTTCTTGGGCCCAGGTCTTCTGGGAATGTGGTTCTGGCACAGGAGCTTGAAATTTCAAATTTAACAGATTTCAGGAGTGCAGAAGCAGAAGCAGATGTAGAGGAGGGACGCACCTCCTCCTCGCTGACTTGAAACTCTGGAGACAAATTCCTATCCAATGCCTGGGAAAGCTAAAGTCTCAGGGAGACTAGAAATTCTCAGGATGTGGGTTGTAGAAGCTGGGGCTAAGGGTGAAGAAGGGGGGATTGAGACATGTGCTCAAGACAAAATCATAGGTGACGTTCTTGATGTGTTCTCTCCTTCTCACCCCTCATGACCAATCTGTGAGCAAGTCAGTCAGTACCACCTTCAGAGTGTATCCAAAGGTCACTCACACCTGTTACCTTTACCGTCACCCCCACCAAGCCTCTACCTTCCCTCACCTGCCCAGCCAGATAGCCTCTGCCCAGCAGTTTTTGTGCATCTTCTCTTGCTGCTTTTTTTGTTCATGCTCCAGGCAGAAGAGGAAGAAGTCTTTCACAGCTGCAAACTCGATCACAGCACTTCCCTGCCTGATCCCTTCATCAGCTCTCCTTTGTTCCTGGAATTACATCAAGTTCTTTTCCAAGGCCTGCAAGCCCCACGTGCTTTGCCTCTGCCCACCCCTTAAGTCTTCCCGCAGCACCCACTTCCACGGCCATTGTTCCATGGCCGCAACAGAGAACATTCCCAGCCGAGTGTTTGGATGCCGAGGGGCCTCTGATCCTACTGTTCTTTCTGCATGGATTGCTCTTGCCCACTTCTTCACCTTCCATTTTTAGGGTGCAGGTATGTGCTCAAATGCTCTCCCTGTGAGAGGCCCCAGATGACACTCTTCCCTAAGTAACAACACTTCCCATCCCTACTGCTCAGTGGCTGGCTCGTCACCATTATTTCACTTCTAGCATTTATCATAATCTAGTCATTGTCTCTTTACTTACTTATTTTCTAAGTTTCCCACATTTCTATTTAGATCTGTGCTGTCCAATATGGTAGCCACTAGACCCACATGTGGCTGTTGATAGCTTGAAATGCAGCTAGTATGAATGGAGATGCGTTTTAGGAATAATGTATACACCAGAGTTTGAAGATTTAGTATGAAAAGATCATATTCATAAATTTTAACTGATTACATGTTGAAATGATAATATTTGGATATGTTGGGCTAAAGAAAATATATTTTAAAATGAAGAACGTTTTTGTGTGTTTAGTTTTTTAATGTGCTGACTTAAATTTTTATTTTTTTAATTTATTTGTTTTTTAAATGTTTATTTTTGAGAGAAGGAGAGAGAGAAAGAGAAAGTGAGAGAGAGCGGGGGTGGGGCAGAGGGGGAGGAGAGACAGAGGATCCAAAGTGGGCTCTGTGCTGACAGCAGAGAGCCCACTGAGGGGCTCGAACTCATATGAGCTGCAAGATCATGACCTGAGCCAAAGTCAGACACTTAACTGAGCCACCCAGGCATCCCACTTAAAATTTTAAATTACAGGCATGGCTACATTACATTTCCATCGGCCACTACTAATCTGGATCCACGTCACTCTCCTCAGTGTGCATCAAATATTTGTTTACCAGATGTTTGTTTGCTTCCACTTTCCTTTAGAAATTTACCAAAGATGAGTGGCTTCTGGGATTGTCAACTGTTCTTCATTTCCTTGTTCTATTTATTCCAAATTAGGAGAAAGACAAAGCAAAACTCACTATCAACCGCATCAACAGAAGAAGCCCCTGAGCCATCCAGCCTCAGCCGCAAGCCCAGGAAGCAAACCAGGAATAGAGAATGGGCTTGGGAGGGTGGCAGAATGAAGTGAGCGAGTTTCAGTGGTGAAAGATCTTCCTTTAGGCGTAGAAGGTGACACAAGTGATTCTCCCAGCACCGCCTTGAAATAAGCAGTAAATCAAGTAAACAAGGCAAAAGGTTGCTGGAACCCAGTCTGGATCAGTCCGAATGCCATAACCTGTGAGCCAAGCTACTGGCGAGAAGTCTTCTCTTTCACATCTTTCTGCTTGTATGGTGGGAGAGCTTGCAGCATTTGGAGAGTCAAAGTGGGGTAGGGATTGGAAAAGCCCTAATAATTTTTTCCCCCAGCTCTCCTTTTAAGGACTTCTGGAGACACAAGAGAGTTAAAACTTCAGGTTAGAGGGGTGCCTGGGTAACTCAATCGGTTGAGCGTCTGAGTCTTGATTCTGGCTCAGGTCGTGACCCCCTGGTTTGTGGGATCAAGCCCCACATTTGGGCTCTGCAAGCTTGGCATTTTCTCTCTCCCCCTCTCTCTGCCCCTTCCCATGCTCACATACTCTCTCTCCCAAAATAAACAAATAAACATTTAAAAAAGACCAACAACTTCACATTAGAGAAGAGTAGAAACTCAGCGCTAACTCAGCTGGGTTTATCTGATTAATCCTGGGGAGTATGGGTCACAATTGCAATCTAAAAAATTACTGAACTATGGAGAGTTAAGAAAAGATGTGAGGCCAGAGGCTCTACTCCATTCCTTGGATCGTGGGAAGGAATGAAATATGACTAGAAGCTGCTTTGCTTTGGGAATAAAAAAGCCCCCAGGCCAGGTGGAGTTGCCCAAGACTTGCTTCCTTCACAGATCTGAGTCTTCTATTTTAGCCTTACTTTCTTCTGGCTCCACTCACTCATTCATTCATTCCACAGATATTGGGGGCCTACTCTGTGTTAGGCCTTTGCTAGCGCTATGCATGGAGGACAACACTGAACAAGATATAGAAGATCTCCAACTTCTTGAAACTTACATTCTAGTTAAGAACAGACAATTGAAAAGTAAACAAAGTAGTAGTGGAATTACTGGATTATATGGTCTCTACCCAAAGAAAATGGAAACACTGATTTGAAAAGATATACGCACCTCTATGTTTATTGCAGCACTATTACAATGGCCAAGATATGGAAGCAACCCAAGCGCCCACGGATAGATGCGTGGATTAAGAAGAGGTGATATGTAACAATGGAATATCTCTCATGCATAACAAAGAATGAGATCTTGCTATTTGCAACAACATCCATGGATACAGAGGATATAATGCTAAGTGAAACAAGTCAGTCAGACAAATACCATATGATTTCACTCATGTGGAATTTGAGAAACAAAGGAAAAAAGGAGAAAAAAACCCAAAACACTCGGCTCTTAAATATAGAGAAGAAACTGGTGGTTGCCAGAGGGGAGTTGGGTGGAGGAATGGGTGAAATAGGTGAAGGGGATTAAGAGTATGCTCATCATGATGAGCACTGAGTAATGTATAGGATTGTTCAATCATCATATTGCAGACCTGATACCAATATAACACTGTATGTTAATTATACTTGAATAAAACAGAAGTAAACAAAGCAAATGTAAACTGAGAAGTTCTGTGAAGCAATTAGAGTGGGTGCCCAGTGAGCAAGAAAGTCCTCTTTGAGGAACTGACATTTAATCCCAGGACTGGAGGGACAGGTTACTCACTGCCTCTTTCACATCTTGTAGACTTTATGCGTGCATTTATTTATTCATCAAACATTTATTGAATGCCTTTTATGGTCAAGTTTAGAGCTGGGTTGTGCCGAAAA